>NC_142605.1:12415100-12711977 GCF_041222555.1 Hakea prostrata
ATAGAAAGAGCATGAAAATGCACAAAGAGAGAAAGAGATGGCGTAATGCCAAGTTCAAAACACAAACCCAAGAAGCCGACGATGAGACGCCAGCTATTGGGAAGAAGCATTCCAGGACAAATGTCCCAATGATTCAGAACGGCTGAGAACAAAGGATTAAAAAAGGGAAGGCAAACCCCGCTTTCCAGTGCATCTATATACAGAGAAAATTCACCCGAAAGGGTTGAATCAACCCTCTTATTAGGATGGGGAGCCCTAACCTGATAAGAGGAAGGAAAATCAAAATCTTGGATTGCCAAAAGAAGGGTTTCCTCCTTGAAAATGGAGGGAACAGAGCCAGGTCCACCATCGGACTTGGAAGTTTGAGGCTACCTGAAAGACTCGGCAGTTACCCTAGAAGTCTTGGAAGATCCAGACTCAGGAAGGACAGAAGGAGTTTCGGTTTTTCTCTCTAAACCTTTTTGAGAAACTTCAGCAAACCAGCGCCAGAGGACAATTAGGGTTTTGTTATCACTATCCGACTGTTCGGAAGGAGGAGAAGCAAAAGCTTCATTACCACTACTATTACTAACACTGGGTACCAGAGAAACCCTATTATCTGCCATTACTTGTTTCAGTAAGGTACAAAAAGAAAAAGACCAGTAAACTTACTGATTCAGTGAGGCAAAAGCTTGAGAGCAGGAAGGCGTGAAGTAGACGACAAAGGTTCAAATTCCGGACAGGAAGGATGAAACCTACGAAGACAACGAACCACTTTTAAAGCACCCGCACGAGTGTTCGGGAATCTGAACGATCGAGATTGATTCAAAATCAACGATCGAGATTAGAAGACGTTTTGAAAGTTTGTACTCACGAATCCGAAACAGGCGTTCGGAAACCGTCGCTTGGGTTATGTGAGCCATGACAGATTGACTGCAAGGAGACACGTGGCATTACCCTCACAACGCTCGAGGAAAACTGACCACCACATTAAATGTGATATGACATTTAATGGAACACGCAGAGACTATTGCCTGACGAAGAACCTAGTTAAAAACCAAGCCTTTGGGATCGACCGAACGCTTGGTCTAGGGGGCTCGTGATATGGAGAAAATATGATCGAACTGGGTTCATACTTGGTTTGATCCTCGACTCCGGTCGATACAGAGGGAATCGACTCGCTCCCGAGCGAACCGAATCCGTAAGGTGGCTTGCTGAGGAAGAAAACTTATTCAGCTACAAGCACGCCCTAATTCAACTTATGGATTAGGTTAATTACCCTAATGATGGCAGACTCGAATTGACTGCTGCAGCTAATCATTATCGAAGGGATAATCATCGCATAACCTAGAGGTTATCTCAGGAGTCCTCTACTAGTCCAAACTAGTAGAAGTCTATCGCTCAACGGATCTAACTGTTAGGATCCAACGACTACCCGAAGAAGGCTCAAGTGCATCAAACGAAGGAGATTCGAAGGTACACTCTATATAAACCTCACTACCATACGAGGTGAGGGACTCAGATTCAAATACATACTGGTAGACATAAACTATCAGAGGCTTACGATCTAGATCACCTTTCCCAGTTCTTCATTCCTTAGCTCTGTGCTTCAAGCAGAGCCATTTGTGATTAAGTTCATCAACTAACTTAGCCTTCGGAGGTGGACTCCCGACCCCCGCGGTCAGGCCACATTTGACGCTTTCGTTTTTGCAGGTCATCACGAGGAGATCTAAGGGCTGAGCAGATTTTGGACGCTCAAATTGTCACCGAAGTATCCAATATAGTAAACAGTTTGGTTATTGACAGTACTACATAACCAACAAGATTACTGCTAAGTATCCATTTTTAAGGTTTGTGGGTTAAATCCTCACATGGTATGCACATTGAGCTATTGAATGAGCCATTAATCCTAGTTAAGTTTAATTAATTAGTATAGATGCCAAGATTGTCAGGGGAAGCTGCACAACTTAAAATGAACCCAAAAAAAAAAAAAAAAAAAAAAAAAAAAAAAAAAAAAAAAGAAAAGAAAAGAAAAGAAAGAAAGAAAGAAAGAAAAAGAAGAAGAAAAAAAAAAAAGGAGACAGAAAGAAGGAAAGAAAAGAAAAGAAGAAGAAGAAGAAAAATACGCAAATGCACAAGATATGATTTTACGTGATTCGTTTAATGGCTATGCCAACAATTAAGCTCCACAATGGTTTCAATGTAAAAAAAATGAAGAAACAAGTTCTAGCCTAACATGTTTTTCTTATGATCGCTCACAAACGAGAAGTAGTAATTGTAACAAAATAGAGTCAATACCCTAAAACCAGAAAATTATCAAAATGCCCGTGCCCATAAACATGCCCCTGAACATGACTTACTGCCTCTAGAGTGATGTTTGCTCCTTTTTGTGATGCAGACTCATTTAGACCTGAACATGCATCCAATCATTCTGGTTCAACAAAATGGTCTTCACCAAAAACAAAGATTGTTTTGCAAGCATATTCATCATTCATGCCTAATTTCTTTACCGGACAATGATAGGAACATATTAGCTATACAGACGCCAAGAAATGTGATAACGGGTTCAACCCTAGTGGTTGGCTAGTGGCAACCACATCATTTCTCCTCTGCTTTGGCCTAGCTGGTGACTACTTATCAGTATAAAGAAGTCAATCGTGGATATGCTTCTAGCACAACGGTGGCAGTTTCCTATATAAAAGTAGTAAGACCAAGAAGGTTTTGAGTTCGAGACTCTATCCATCCACACCTTCGTCACTCCACTCCCCCAACATCCCTCGGGCCTATGGTCTTAGTCCCTATGACTGGTTTGATGATGAACAAAAAAATAAAAACAAAAATAAAGAATCCAAGCAATGATAGTACATATAGGGCAAATGGGGATGACCTCATTTTTTTTTTATCATAAAAAGGAAAATGTATATATTAATAGTTAAGTATCATACATTATTCATCAATTTACTTGGAAAGCTCAATACCTCTTCCTTTATTTATTATTATTATTTTTTTTGTAAACCACATTTTCATTTAAAAGAGTGAGCAAGGGAGGGAAGGTGGCAAATATCCACCAACCACTCAGTAGAACATGGCCAAGCTATTGCGCTCGAAAACGATGGGGCCTTCCTAGCAAGAAGGTCAGTTGCACACTTGAACCTTCTAGGAACAAAAAGAGGCTTGAAGCCCAAAAATCTGGACGCTATATATCTAATATCCTCCACAATAGGAAGAATTTCCATCGGGATAGGGAGGCTTGCATCTTGCATAGTACACACTAGCTGTTGGCAATCTGACTCCATCTCTACATAATCAAAGCAATTCTTGAGAGCATGAAGGAGGCATGACCTCATAGCTGCCGCTTCCCCTTCAATTGTAGAGACAAATCTCCCAATTCCTGAGATAGCCACAAGTGATTCTGCTGAGCAGACCCTTATAACAATGCCAATGCCGCATTTCCCTTCCTTTTTTCTTGAAAGTTGCATCTACATTAACCTTAACATATGGATATGATGGTTCTTGCCAATAAATTTGTGAAGTTTGTCTGAAAATACCTTCTCCATGGTGTGTGGGGGTAGGTTGTTTATTAGCAACTCAAAATTCATTGAAGGCTCTATATGCTTCTTGAATCACTTCCTCCATTGTCCTCTTCTTCTCGCCCATGAACTTTGCATTTCTAGCTTTCTAGAGGGTCCAAATAACAAATGACATTTGACTCTTTAAAGTTTCAGCTTCCTTACCTTCCATAGTGTCAAGTTGCTTTCATAATTCCACAAGTTGACACATTGTAGCAGCTTCTATATTTGAAGTCCTCTATGAAAAGGGGCACCCAAACCATACCGTTTGTGCAAAGTCACAATAAATTAAGGAATGGCTAATTGTTTCCTCCTTCATCCCACATTCCCCGCATAGAGTGTCCACCGAAATTGTCACACCCCACCCAGCCGGATCCGGTTATATCCGACTGATACACTACAGGACCAAGGTTTAGTGACAAACCCATACAATCATATGACATCAAAATCAAAGGACAAGGATAAATTAAAATCAATGTTTAAAGTTATAAACTGAATTATCAAAGAGGTTACAATTATCCCTCAACTAGAGTTAAAACAAAATCCAAATGTAATCAAATCTGGACATCAAAATTTAGAAGGAAGAATTGTTTGTTTGCAATGCAAAATTCTAGTTACTTCAACGGAAGGCGACATCGCCCCTCTCTAAAGGTTTAAGAATGAAAATAGAACACGAAGCTACAAGGGACACTATCGACTCCAAGGGTGTCGTTGACTCTCCACTAATACTCAGCTCCGTAAGAGCAATTCTGGGCACGGCACGAAACTCCATGTGACTCCACCTCCTCGCAAGTCGCACCCTCAAAATACTCTGCCAATGATGAATCCTCCATTTGAATGAGTCCTCATAACCTACAGTAAAATCTAACAAAACATACATATAAAAGGAACAAGTTCAACAAAACTCAATGAGGTCAACTCAACAACATATCAAGCATTCATCCACATAATGCCCACATCACACATATAAGACTAATAATGATAATATGACTATTAAATGAATATGTTATTATGCTTCTAACTATATCATAAGGTCTATATGGTAGCCACGCATTAATTCATACATCATTCTCCTCTGGGTGGTCTCAATCACTCTCCCTCAACAAAAGTCGTCTATTGGGTTCTCCGCGATTGTTGGGTCAAGTCACATCAATCCATGGCTGGGGATATAAATCACCACTCTCTCACATCATTGTTTGGCATGAGAACTGGTGCATGTCAACTCTAGGCCCAATGCATAGTCTTATGATCTTATACTACATATGGTTCTGATATCATTCCTCAATGGGAGGCATTTGTTGGTCCGATATCCTTATCCACCTAGAAATGAGATCCTCAACGGAAAGTATTTGTTGGATTCCATTTCTCAACCCTATGGTCACCCACATATATATAGGTGGACGCTCTCATGGGTTCCTTGTATAAATCGCACATTGCACTGAAAGTGACACGAGCCCAAACTCTATACATATGCAACCCTACCATCTCATGATAACAATGGGCCTGCTTGATGCTCACAGGACCCAACCACTGACATCATGGGTTAACCAAGTTCAATACCCCTACCGGAAGGATAGTAGCATTCATGGAGTTACCTAGCCAAACACTTCTAGACACCTAGCATTTATGTACTTAGGTCTAACTGCATATATATATATATATATATATGGCAAATTGTAAATCCGTATGATCGCCTCTACGGTTATAATTCCAGAGCTACGGTTGACCATAAGTCCGACATGTGTGCCTTAAATTATCTCTCTGGTGTTTTGCGCCTTTGGTTGTTCAACAGGATGACTTAATATATATATATATATAAAGTCAATAGGGTAATGGGAGAACTCACAACCCTAGTTGACATAATCCCAAAATCAAGCCACACATTCACACCATTCACATATAACAAATCATGCAATTTGAAATAGAAACAAATATAAAATAACATTACCTTTCGATTGCGCAAAGTCTCAAACAATTATAATAGAATAAAAAGATCAAATAATACAAGATATCAATTTATTGAAGATTTAAATAACTCATCATTCATTCAAGATATGATTAAGTATATTCCTCACCTTTCAAGCTTATATAAATATCCAAATCCCAAACAAATCCATCAAAAGAGAGTTTAATTGACCTAAAATAACCTATAAACATAAGAAATTAAATGAGCAATAATCAAGAATCGTTTGGAATTCAAAGGGTGCAAACAACACAACCAAACAGGGGGTTAGGGGCAGGGGGTAGGGGGTTGAGCCACACGGTGCCAGTCGACCGGTCCTGGTCAGAAATCTTGATTTCGTCCCTAATTCGAAATCAACTTGTAACAAGACTTTGGGGTCTTCATTTGACGGTATTAGGGTCCCCAAATTACCTTTCAAACACCCCAATTGGTTCTCAAACAAAACCCCCAATTTGGGCTCTCAATGTCTACTTGTGGATGTCTCTAAGAGGCTCACATCAGTTTCAAATGCAAAGGATTGCACGAACCAACTCTCACAAAGGTTGGGAAGCATTAATGGGACAATATGAAGCATTCAATGTAACCCAACAATAATAACACCACAACAATGCAAATATTTCATCATAATTGCATTCAAAAGAGAGGTTGTGAAGGGGGTTTTCGAGTCTCCTTACCTTATCGTGTGATTTCCTTTCTTTCTCACACCTCGGCACCACCTAAGGAGTGAAGAAGCTTCAAAATCATGAGCTCTCTTTCTCTCCCACTTTCTCAGCCTCTCTTTTGCATAAACAATGCATTTATGGGGTTAGAGAAGCATAAAATAGGGTTTTAAACCTAAAATCCCGAATCTGCCCAAAACTGAGCAGGGGCAATTGATCGGCTCCGACCAACCGGCCCTATATCTCCTTCATGAGAAAGCCGATTGTGATGGGCTTCTGAAGGTAAAAAGGTCATTTCAAGGGATGATCATTGGTATAGTTTACCTCAAATTTTGAGTCCTCTAGCATTGGTTTATGGACATGCCAAAACTTCCTTTTTATGCCTTCAAGACTGATCTTCTCTCTTCTTTTGAAATCCATTAGAGTGATTGGGTCTTCATTGTGGTCATCCACCTCCATAGGTTAGATTTTCGAACACCCGGGCTCAACTCGTATGGTCTAGAGTTATAGTTTATTTGTACTTTGGGCTCGCAGTTCTAAAACCAATGGGTTAAAGGCAAGGTTTAAAGTATCGGTATCGAGTATCGTATCGGTCAGGTGATTTTAAGAGACATATCATCCTGTGTCGAGTATTTTATTGCTCTAGCTAATGTATTTTAGTGTAACTCAATGGAGCGAGACATAGCGAGATGTATCGTAACAGTTGGGTCAAATATGGATACGTATCGGCTAGTATCTTATGGTATCGTGGGATACTTTAAACCTTGGTTAAAGGGTCATAAATCTAGGGATTTCATAGAAACACCTCTTTTTATCAACTCATGTGTAGTTATGTGTAGTTGCAATGCTTTCATTCCACACTCTCCAAAAAAAGTTTTTTATTTTAGGTAATGTTGAGCAATTCCATACCAACTTCCAATCGGTGGGGCTCATTGTATCCCAAGTATGGATAGCGGATGATGACGGTGCTTCATCTTCTTGTTCCTCCAACATTTTTTCCAAGATCTTATAAGCAGCCTTGACAGAAAACAATCCGTTTTTGCTAACCCCCACCCCGCCCAACACCATTTTGTCTTCATGTGGAAATAAAGAAAGTGATATACCTAATATAGCTTCAGCCTCAATAGGTGAGAACCACCTATTGATCACTTCAGTCTTCCATGTTCTTGCTTCTTTATTGATAAGATCAGCACCAAATGTACATCACAATCATTTGTCTTGCTTGATTGGATTTTAAGTCCCTTCAATTCTGGTATCCTGTTCCCCCCAAATAGAGATTGATCCTCCATCCCCCACCTTCCAAATTAAACCTTTCTTCAAGACTTCTCTACCTTCAATAATACTCCTCCATGCCCAAGAGGGTTTGTTACCAACCTTGGCATCAAGAAAAGAAGTCTTGGGAAAGTAGATGCTTTTGAATAACTTCACCCAATCACTCTCTGGTTGAGTATACATCCTCCAAGCCACTTTATAGAACAAAGCATTATTATGCATTTCTGAGTCTCTCAACCCAATACCCCCTCCCATTTTTTTTGCTCTAGTCAGTCGCTTCCATGACATCCACTGTATAGTAGATTTCCCACTGCTACCTCCCCAAAAAAAATTAGATGCCTTGGCCTTAATCTTGTTGTGTATAGATTGAGGAATCTTAAAGAGTGATGTTGCATATATGGTTGAAGTTAGGGCCACCGCCTTTAAAAAGATCTCTCTACCTGTTTGATTCAATAATTTCTTTGTCCACCCTTAAAATTTTCTTTGTCCACCCTTTAAATTTCTACTCCACTTTATCACTTAATGAATGAAGAAGACTCACTTTTGATACTCCAAAGTGAGTAGGTAGTCCCAAATATTTTTGTGATCCCTCTCCATATTTCACCTTGAATATCTTCGAAAAACTATTCTTGACTCTAGGTATTGTATTGGGGCTGACGCAAAGAGATGACTTCTTGTAGTTTATAGCTTGTCTAGATGCCTTGCAATAAAGTTTAATACATTTCTTGAGAGAATAGACGCTTGCTAACCTTGCCTCCGAAAAGAGAATATAGTCGTCCGCAAACATCAGATTTGTTAATTGCTTGGTCCTTCCCCTTATCCGAATTCTTGATACCTCCTTAGATGCCACTCTCTAATCAATCAAATTGGACAAACCCTATGAGCAAATAACAAACATTGCAGGGGAGACGGGGTCACCTTGATGAAGGCCTCTTTCTAGAGTAACACTAAACCTTTCATATCCATTGATGATGAAGGAATATTTGAATCAAGAGAGAACATTGAAGACCATATCCATAAACCTCACCCCAAAGCCTAACTTGGAAAGCATGGAAGCAATAGATCTCCACTCCAACCTGTCATATTCTCTCTTCATGTCAAGCTTGAGTGCAACCATTGCATTCTTCCCTTTCCTCTTTTATTTGAGGAAGTGAAATGCTTCATGAGCCTCATACACATTATCAAAGATCAATATGCCTTGAAAAAAAGCTCATTGGGAACTTGGTACAAGAGTAGGAAGTGTCATACCCCACCTAGCCGGATCTGGTCATACCCGAAATTCCTATGGAGATAATACACTACAGGATCTAGGTTCAAGACAAAATCCATAACACAACATGATATAGTATAATCAAAGAGCAAGAAAAAATTAAAGTGACAAGTATTAATCAAGTATTAAAATTTTATTACAATTATCCATAATTTAAAATTATAGTCATTATCCCAAATTAGTCCAGTCAAATCAACCTCTTGAGAACGGAAGTCTATGTTCTCGAGAGGTTCAAAATACTAAGTAGCACACCCATCTATCGATTTGATGAGAAGAATATAGCATATGGTCACAAGGGCTACTACTATATCAATAGTTATCTCCATGGCCTCAATAGTACTCGGCTCCGTAGGAACAATCCGAACATCGGCATGAGTCCATGTGTTCTCCCCTCCTCACCAATCACTCCCTCATAAAATTATGGCGGCAGTGAACCCTCCACTTGAACGGAGTCCTCTTAACCTATAATCAGATCTACAAAGGCATATATATATATATATATATATATATATATATATATATATATATAAGGAATGAATTCAACAGAACTCAGTGAGGGCAACATGACCATACATCATGTATCCAATACACATTTCAATAATCAATCAATGTATATATGTAATGAGATGAATAAATGAATGAGTATGCAAGTATGGTCCTAAATCTAACCATGAGGTCTCTATGGTATACACGCATTAAGGTACCCACTGTCCTCCTCTAGGTGGTCTCGTCAATCTTCCCTCAACATGAGATGTCTCTTGGGTTCTCCGTGGTAATTGGGTCAAGTCACATCAAACTGTGGCTGGGGATTAGGTCACTACTCTCTCACATTACCATTGGTCTGAGAACTGGCGCGTGTCAGGGATAACCCTAGGCCAAATGCAAAGTCATAAAGTCTCCTACTACATGTGGTCCAAATATCTTTTATCATGCCTAATGCCCTGTTGGTTCAATATCCTTCTCCATCTAGGAATGGTATTCTCAATGGGAGACATCTGTTGGACCCCATTCCTTAATCCTATGGTCATCCACATATGTTGGGATGTATGCCTCTCATGTCTCCTCACGACACTCAAACCGTCAGTTGGACGCCCCATGAACCCAACCTTACCTTTACATGATGACAATGAGCTTGCTTGATGCACACAGGACCCCCAGCCACTGCCACCATGGGTCACTCGACTTCAATACCCATACTGAAAGGGTAGCAGTACTCAAGGGTTCTTTATCCAACACATCTAGACACTTATCGACCATGCACCTAGTAGGTCTAAATGAATAGAAAGTCACTAGGGTAATGGGTGAACCCACAACCCTAGTTGGTATGGTGGACAGTGTCCCACCATCCAATCCAATCATCATTCAAGTAATTTCAAAAATAAATGAACATAAACAGCACATTACCTCCCGTTTGCATAAAGTGCCATGTAATTCATAATAAATATCGAATATCGATATAAATGATAATTTAGAAACAAATCAAATACACAAGATATGGTGATGTATTTCCTCACCTGTTAAAAACAAGATTGATTGAGAATGGAAAAGGGGCCAAAATACACACACCCAGACTAGGGGGTGGTTGATTGAGCCTCCCACGGCCAGTCAACAGCCCATCCTAGGGCTGCGACCAAAACTCCCCGATTTAAGCTTCATTTCAAAACCAACTCCAAAGGGGGGGGGTTTTGGAGTCTTCAATAAAATAGTAATAGGGTCCCCAAAACCCATTTTCAATCACCCCAATTAATTCTCAAATGAAAAGCCCCAATTTGGCTCTCAAAGAGTCGCTCGCGGGCATCTCAAAGAGGTAAAATCAGTGCCAAAAGAAAAGGGTTGCATGAACCAATATTAAATGGGGTTGGGAAACATAAATGGAGACAAGATTGAGAATTCATTACTACCCAACATCAGCAAACACCACCACACAGCATTCAATAGCCATAAATACCTTCAAAGTAACGATTTCATGAATGTCTTACCTTTACACATGTTTATCATTGAGCTTCGGCACTTCACCATGTCCAAAAAACTTGCCAAAATCCAAAGTTTTTCCCACTCCCAAGCTCTTAGCCTCTCTCTAGCATAAACAAATGCATTTATGAGGAGAAATAATCATAAAATAGGGGTTTAAACCCAAAATCCCAAATCTGCCCTGCACTTGGGTACGGGGCGGTCAATCTAGCAGTGACACCGGCCCTCTAACTCCTTCATTCAAAAGCCGAATTTGACGGGCTTCGGAGGGTAGAAAGCTCATTTCAAGGCCTAGTCAATGGTATAGTTTACCTTGACATTTGAGTCATCTAGCATTAATTTATGAGCATGCCAAAATTGTCTATTTATGCCTTGCGGACTGACTTTCTCTCTCCTATTAAACTCCATGAGGTTGGTCGGGTTTTCATCGTTGTCATCCACTTCCATAGGTTCAATTTCTGAACCTTCAGGCTCAACTCGGATGGTCTAGAGTTGTTGTCTACTCGAGCTACGAGTTTGCGATCCTGAAACCAATGGGTTAATGGGTTAGGATTCTAGGGGATTTCACAAGAAGGATCATATGTAACCAAGTTGCCAATATTTTTGTTGCACTTTAACAACCACACCACATAGACTAATTGGTCAAAAGTCCTCTACCATCTCCAAGCTATCTTTCTCTGGGATCAGACATATGAGGGTGTCATTACTTCCCTCCGATGTCCAAGGACAGAAATGTCAGTAGGACATTCCTCAATCCCAAATCATACTTATCCAATCACATTCTCAGTTCATCATATCACACATACATAATACATCACCATATTGAAAGACATATCATAACATCGCATGATCAAGTGTATAAGTAAATAACAAGAATTAAATAGGCATGATATACAAGAATAAATAAAAATGTTGCTATTGTTACAAGGTAACTACAATAGTCATACGATGTCTAAATACAATTAATAAGCTGAGCCTACTAAGTTGTCAACATCAGTGTATTAATCACATAGTCTATGTCATATGGGTATAACCGTCCTTACCTTAATGGAAATGAAAATAATAGCAAGTACCACTTAGAATAGTCCCCAACTTAGTGCTTGCAACATATATGCAACATTAGAAAAAGAAACAATTAAATCGGAGATCAGACGGAGCAAAACGAGCAAGTATAGAGTCGACATCTAGTCGACTGGCTGGTTGACTAACTCAGTTGACCTGGTTGACTAACTCAGTTGACCAAGCAGTCGACCAAGATGAACAGTAATGGGCTGAATAGTGAATTTGGCCCGAAACCGATCTTCCGGGGCTCGGATCGATCCGAAACTTGGAGGGAATGATTGTAACAGTATAAGGACACCAGACAACAAGTATTAACATGATCTAATGGTCCAATAAGGAATACCCAAATTGAAACCCTGTGCTCTATATGCTAAACATCAAGAATTGAATTGGAAATTATTGCAATGGCAAGGAATGATGGGGAATTAGCTAAGGAAGTGATAAGAACTAGATTAGAATCATAAACCAATAGTAAATCAGACCTAGCATACATCTACACATCAGTTTAGATTAAAGAATAAGTTGAAATGAAAGGAATCAAGGAAATGCAATGCTAGTCATTGAAATGGAAGCATAGCATAACAAGAATGGAAGGAAAACAATGGAAATGAAAGGGAAAACACATGACCAAGTGTTTGCAAGGTTGCACCACTTTAGCCATGGTCTCAATAGCAAGAAAGAGTAGCGGAATGAGTAGAATAGAGGATGAGAGAGAGAAATCATACCTTGAGGAAGCAAAGGAGATGGAATGCAATGATTGAGACCAAGGATCTTCACCAACTTCAAGGAATGGCTTTGGGAAGGTCACTCCTCGTTCTCTGGAGCCCCAATGATTAGAATAGGGTTCTATTCACGAGGTCTCAATAAGTAAGCTTAAAATAATCAAGAATTTTGTGATTTTTGCATTTATTAATTTGTTGGTCGACTAGGCTAGTCGACCAAGCCTGAACAACAACTTCAGATAGGGAAATGGAAGGTTAGACTGATCCAAATTGAGTTGGGTTTTCTCCTACAAGTCAATCAACAAGTCTAGATTAGAGAAATACCTTCGGAATGAGATTGGAAGTGCATCACGTACTTTAACTAAGCTTCCCCCTTTCTAGGTGCAGTTTCTCACTGAACACTGACAATGTATCCAAGTAAGGGGCATCACTGTCAAAATCCATAGGCTCTGAGTCATACACCGAATCTTCAACTATGAGGGCCCACAAGTCTCTTCTTCCACTACTCCCGGTCTTCGGACCTACAAACAACAAGGGATCCAAGTCGGGTCAGGGTTAGGATAGGGCTGGATTTCACAATGGTAGTCTCCACATATACAGCTGCTTCTGAGAATTAAAGAAGCCAGTTCAAATTTGCCATTGCCTTGTTTAGTTTGACTCTAATATTTCCTCTTTCCAGTCTTTTGTTACTCCAGGTATAAGCTGCTCCATGAGATCTCAGGTTAGTAAACCACAATTCCCCATCATTTCTTGGTATCGTTGAACATCCTTGGTACCTTTGCATGAGCCCCCACTCTTTTCATGCCACTGGAGAAATGAATTAGAATTTCCTATACATAATGATCTTCCTTCTCTATTCAAACTGAGATTAACTAAAGAGTCCCTCTGTTGTCACAAGCTTCTTTTAGGATCCCCGTAGACTAGAGTCAAGAAGAAATCATCTTCATCTTCTTTACCCTTCTTGACTGAGCAATCAATGTATCTAGAGTATGAATTCATAATGTGAAGCTGCACATTGTCCTTCCAAAACACTGCTAATCCTCTAGATAATCCTATTGGTTCCACTGTAAAATAGAAATCCATCCCCCAACCTGTTCTTTATAAATTCAACCTTCTTCCACTTATCCATTGTTTCCATTACAAATATCAGACCAGGATTCCTTTTTTTAGTGAGATTCTTCAATGATAGAATTGTAGGGGAACTCACGAAACCCCTGAAATTCCAACATAGTAGAACTCACTTCTATCGCTTCTCAGCCACCCTTGCGCTCCTTGATTTTTTAGAGGGAATGGGACGGTCATTCTGTGATTGGGAATTTGGCTTACAATGATTTAATATTGGACTCAAAGGGCTAGGTGGATTAAGTGCATGAGGGGTAATGGTGGGTTGAAATGTAGTTGTGTTTGGATGAAGATGGTCAAGTCCATAACAGGAGGGTGTTGTGGGCTTTCCTAGTCAATTGTTGGTAGGTCTTCCATGGTTAAGGGGTAAGGGCTTGAAGTTGCTTGAGTTAGTGGGCCGCAGGTAATTGATGGGCTTGAAGCTTGGGTCAATTGTGATAGGATATTAGGGTGATGGGTGTTTTGGTTAGAAGATTGGATAAGCGTAGGGCTACAATAGGGCCGGGTTGGGCCAGGCTTTTGCAATCCCAAGCCCAGCTCTATATCTTCTAATCTGAGCTCATTCCTGCCCTGACTCTAGTTCAAAGCCAAGGATTATTGTCCCTAGCCCTAATCCCTATAGGGCCAAGCCAAGCCCATTCTAGCCCTGATTAGCCCTAATTAGGCCGAGTCAGGATGGGTTGACCCTAATTGGCCCTAATTGGCCCTGATTGGCCCTGTCTCTAGCCCTAATTAACTCTATCTTGGCCCTGGCCCTGATTGACCTTGTCCCTAGCCTTAATTGGTCCTATCCTTGGACCTAAAATATCAAATGTAAATTCATAAAAAAAAAACATAAAAGTAACACAAGTTAACTAAAAATAAAATTCATAGAAATATTAGATGATTCAAGCTCCTACAAAATGATAAAATAGTCAATAAGTTGATAGTGTTGCTTCAAATTAAAATAAATTCACACTCCATAATTCTATATTAAGCTCTGAAAGTCTCCCAATGCTTTGGTGATTGAAATTGAAAACCTCTCCCATTACTTTGGTGATGGAAATTGAAAACCTCTCCCATTGATATCCTTATTCAACAAAAAAAATTCCAGATTAAAAACCTTGTTAACAAGTAAATCAACGACAATTTAGTATTGGTATTTTTTTTTGTAGTTAAAGAAAATGATATTTTAGTTACAAACACAGCTATCTTGTCCTTAATAAAGTTTTTTTGAAATATCACATTGGAGGCAAAAGAAAGATGTCAATATTCATGATGAGAAGTTGAGGTGTAGATTTGTTAGATATTAATTCTCTATATACTAGTTTTTATTATTTATAATATATTATCTCGCCTTAGTCCAAAAAAAGAAATCAATGTTTTTTGGGAACTAAAAATGAAAATTACCTTAAAAATAATATAAAAATTGAACTCATGGTCTAATATGATCAAAATGATTGAAGGTCAAAATCGAGACTTATAGTTATATCAATGTTAATATGAAGATTAAGGTAAAAATCTAGTACATGATCAGGGTCAAATTAACATTAAGACTAAAGCCAAAATTAGGTCAGGATCAGGGCCAAAATCAAATGGATGCTTACTACATTGGTAATGAGGACATAATTTATTTTTATTAATTTTCTAAGAAACATGATCATGTTTTTAAAATTTGACATGTGTCTAGTATTCACCCAATTAAGTGGATTAGAATTAACTCCTCTCCATATGGGTGTAGGGTCCAGACTCAAATCAAGGCCAAGATCAGGGCCAAAATCAGGGACGGGCTGAGCCAAGCTGGGCCGACCAGAGAGTAATCGTAGGCCAGCCCTTTGCCCTAGTTCAAGGCTAGAATATTTTGGCCCTAATCGCCCTTAGGGCCAAATCTTTATCCCAAGCCCTATTCGGGATTAGGGCAGGCTTAGGGCGGGTTAGGCCCAAACTTGCACCCCTAGATAAGCGTGAGATTTGGTAGTAACAACAAAAGTAGCATTTGCAACTCAGTCGTAAGAGGGAGAGACGGTTGTGGGGAAGCTATCTGTGAGAGTAGGGTAGAAAGCTGGTTCTAAGCAAGGTAAGGAGCAGGTGTGGTGTTTTTCTACGGGAGATCATGTTACAAAGGTTGCGTTGGCATAGTGGTAGTTGGGTGTGGGGTAGAAAAATTAGGGTTTGCAATGGGAATATTCTGATTTGGGTGATTTTATGGTCTTGGGTTCAGAGAATTGTGCAAATTGTTGAAAATGTGGTTGACAGAGATTAAAAAGTTCTAAAGGACGTGTACCTCCTCCGGCCGGTGAAATTTCTCCTGCTTCCTCTTCCATAGTCAATGGTGCTATAGTGAATCTTTGTTGATAATGTTCGGAATGCACATAATGGAGTTATTCCGCCGCTTCAATCAACCTTCCATCCAATGCAACCCCACGAAGAGATGGCCCTAGTCATTGCCGTCTCCTTACATGCCTTCTTTATTCAAAAGAATCTGGGCATCTGAGTTCATCATGTCCCAATACTCCACATTCGTAGCAGAACATAGGTAGCTTCTCCATCTTGACCCTAATCTCCTAGTGTTCTCCAGTTCTGCGTCTAGCCACACTCACCTCTCTCAGAAGTTTCCTTTTGTCTGTCGTGATATGACACCCAAAGTAATAGACTGGTTTGAAACCCCTATATAATCATTCCCTTTCCCGGTTCTCCTAGCATCAATGCAAGTTGAAACCCAAATTCCAGAGACAGATTTATTGTGGCATATTGTGAAACTAGCACTAGAAATCCAAATGTGTAAATGCCCAATTTTGTTTTGGACGCCATGGCTCGAGCATGAGAAAATTACCTAAGGGTTTGTTTGGTTGCATGAATTAGGGATTTAAAATTAAATTGGATTTCAAATCTATAGATTTCAAATCTACGGATTCATGGTTCAAAAACTTAACTGTTTGTTAAGCCTCAAATCTATCGAAGTTCATAGAGTTTCGTTGGGTTATTCCGCATGAATCCACAAATTTTATCAATTTTATACTTATGATGGAATCCATGGATTTCACCCAATACCCAACAATGGCATAATTCATGTTTTTAGGCAAAAAAGTGAAATCCCTGGATTTCATGAATCCAGGTATAAATCTCTGATTCATGAATCTACGATTTGAAATCTTTGGATTCAGATAACCAAATAGGCCCTAAGACTGACCAAGGTGATTCTTCGAGTGAATAACACTTCTTATGTTTCTGCAATTTCTACAAGTTTGACATAGTTCCAAGCTCTTGGGAGTGCTTCAAAGACAGCCTGCTTCCAATATGGCTACACAGTAAAGATGAACCCCATTAATATATTGCTTCTGGTAGTAATCACTCTATCTTCAATTTCAGGTATGTCTAATCCTTCTTCATCTAAGACTACCATTTCTGAGTATCTTTGGTGGCGGCTGCCTTCCCATTGATTCTGATTTTCTTGCCTGGTGGGACTTGGGAAGGGGTTGCCCTTTTCCCCTGCTTCTTCCTCTGGCTTGATTGCTATTTGTAACTCTTCCTCTTCCACTTGGTGAATACATTGTGCTACTGAGTTAAGGAATTTCTAGTTTCAAAATCACCGGTTGGAGACACTCACATCGCAGGAGAAAAACACTCACTATGGAGGAAAGAAGTCATAAACCAGTTTCAGTGGAAAGTGCAACCTTTGCCAGCTTTCTTTTTTTCTAATATAGGGAGCTCTCCTACAATTCTACTCGTGAACTTAGGAGTGTTGGGTGTTGGGGACTTATAATTACAAAATGAGGCATTAAAAGGTGTAGACTTAATGTCTACCAAAAACGGGATTAGGTGAATAGGCCAGTGTTTCTTGGGTGGGGTATGAAAGATAGGAGCTGCATATATGGGGATGACCTCATGGTGACTAACATGTCTCTTAGTCATTCTTGTTTGCATTGTTATGTCATTCTCTATCCATTCGGTATTTTAACGAGGTGAACTTCCCAATTAACACTCCGGTGGATCCTAAAGGCATAGCTAGCCCAGGTTATATTTTTGAACTACTACAAATAGGTCTCTGTCTAAACACTCTTCTATGCAGCATCATCTCTCTTTAGAGGCCTTTACCTAATGTTCTCGCGAGTATGACTCCAATATTATGCAAGCTAGATTTTGTTTAATGGAAATTATAGTCAAGGAAATGATGAAGAACATGGGTGAGAAGAGCCTCTTAACAGTAAAACGATATCTTTTCAAGAAATGTTCACATAATCTCATGTAAATACTGATTTTTATGAGTATGTCATATGCCATTACTATTGGTGTTTTTTTTTCTTGGGGTAGAACCGTAGAAGCCATTCTTATTGGTCATACATTGCCCATTTTCAAATATTTTCACCCCTTTGGTCTCGTGGTTTTCCCATTTCAAACCGATTTGCTTAGTCACTTAAAGGGGATGTATGGTAAGATTCTATAGCAAGATTGATATATTACTCCTGTTACTAAAAACTACTCACCTAAATTACCTTATGTTGACCATCCAAAGTCCCCAAGATTTTAAAGATGATATGATTCAAAAGGTTGGTTGTTTTTTCACAGGTGGTATTTCCACATTTAGATCAACACCATAGACTGGGTAAGAATGAATCAGATGTTACAGGCTTACAGCTATCAGAGAGAATCAAAAAAACCGGATGATCAAAGATGCTTCAAGATAAAAGCCAGATGCTGGAGCAGATACTGATGACATCTGATTTACAGTAACTACTTATGCTGAAAAATTGCAAGACAGATCTTGATTAGTGCAATATACACCTCCATGTATTAGTGAAATTTAAGGACGATTAGAACGTAAAAAACACTACATAACAAGTGATGGAAGATAGAAACCACACATTTTTAATATACAATAAAGATCATTGAAATAGAGCAAGTAATTAATCGTCATATGAGACATGAAAGTCCGTAGTGCACCCTAATGCATCAGGGTTCTCTACACCACAGCAATCATAAAACCTTGCAGCATAGGGAGGATCATCGGGTCCAAGTTCATAATACCTGCGGAGAATGCAGAAGAAATAGTAAACAGCACTCAGCAGAAGAAAACCCCAAAAATTCTAGAACAGGTATGGTAGTATACTGTTTAGTAGTACAAAATTGCAGTGATAATCCATGTTTAATATTGCATATGCAAGGGATTAGAACAACAGTAAGAAAGAATATATTCCCCAGTGTGAGAACAACAATAGGAGTTCTTCTAAAAGCTTTAAGCAATGAAAATAATAACAAAAGAAAAAAGGTCATCATACATCTCAGCAATAGACTTCCCTTATCACCTATACTACCAAGGGACCAAGCCCAAGTTTTTCTCAATCACCCATGCATTCTCTTATGCTTTTCAAAATTTTGAAGAGAAAAACTCTGTTTGCACCACCACTAGAAATTGGAAATTCAGAATTCTTCATCTAGTTTAATCTAAAGAATCATAGGTCTATTTTCATACATTTCTTTCATTTTCTGCAAAGAACATTAATTGCAAAGGAAATGTTCTTCTCATCTTCTCCATCCCTTGATTGTCTGAAGGACCACATTTAGAGTTCATCCCCTTCTTGCAAGCAGTGGTACTCCACCAACTTCCACCAATGGGTGCGAAGTAGAAAGATGCCATATCCAGCCATTTCCCACCAACCAAAGTTCAGTGTCCACCCCTTAGGCTTATCTCCATTATCACACACCAATACATCCACTTCTTGTTAAACCATCTTCAAACAACTTCACCTGTTTTCTTGGAATGGACACACGATCATGGCTCTTACTCAGATCAGTTTTCGATAGCCGTTTCCCTATTACCCATCCCACATCTTCACCACCAAGCTTTCTAATCTCATTCATAAGCTCTGTAGGCATTGCAGGTGGAGTTAGAGATAGAAATGCAGGTGCATCTGAACCTGCAACTGGATCAATATTTTCCTCTTCGCCTGCAAAAGTTGAAAATGCTTTTCTCTTTTTTCTATTTCTTCCTTGGTGGCTGCTTTTGGGATAGTCATTGTTGGTAGCATCAAGCAGGTTTCGATCAGACAGTGTTTGTACACATTGACAAGATTTTTCCTTCTCATTTGAGATTTCAAGCAAACGAGAACGTTTCTTCCTGATAAACTCTTGCATTGGTAGACTGTGGATGTCAAGAATAGCACGGTTCAGACCCATGGCTTCCCACTCTGCAACTACAAACTTTTGTAGACATTCCTTGCCATTCATAAGCTTCATGTTCTGTGATATGGGCAGTGCTGAAACCCCCATTTGTCTCGTCTGTTCTCTGACTTTCTCCTTGCCCTTTTACTCCTTCTCTCCTCTGTCATCGTCAACAATTTCTCCTCTGCAGCTACAAAATCCCGATGAGAATTGAAGCTTCTCCTCTTCTCTCACGCTGTGTCGATCAAGTTCAGGAAACGGAAGCTAACTTCAAGTTTGATTCCTTAGGAGGGAAGTCGTGAGATACTTACTGCTCAACCGTAGACAAAATACATTTTCTCTTCCGGAAAATAACAGAGTCTGGAATCAAGCAGCACTAAATAGAACCCTAGAAACGAGAGTGATGAGAATGCGGAGGAGGGAATGGTCGTTACCTATGTATACCTGAGACTTCTCTTACCAGTTCACTCTCAAGTTCGAATGACACTAAGAAATAGAAACTAACGAAGCTTCTCTTCAGTTCAGGAAGAGTAGTGATCAAGAACCAAATTGAAGCGTCGAAGGAAAAGTGAATCCGTTTAGATTTCGAAATTGGAAACTTACCAAATTTGAAGTTCCTCTCAAGTCTCAACCTGTGCGAAATCCCAAACGTCGACGCGAATCCGTTTCGATTTCGAAATTGGAAACTTACCAAATTTGAAGTTCCTCTCAACCTGCAAAACACGCGAAATCCAAACGGTAACATTTCAAACAAAAGCCAATTCCTCCCGCCTCCTCTCACACTTTCCATAAGATTCTGTTTCAAGGGATTGTGTGGGTGTTAATTACGTTTGACACTTTCTATTTCGACCGTTGATTTTAGAATAGAATATCTTTCAGTCAATCATGTGGGTCCCACACTAAATCCGAATTTGCTCACGTTTTACTTCCGGTACTTAAAAATTGGGAAACACAATTTTAGTTTCCTAATTAATGGAATCCTCTTACCAAAACAAAACTAAGAGAGAGAATTTTACCAGTAAAATATCCTTAGGCCAGATACGTAATTAAGCCGTATTATTAAATTTCTATTCTTAATTTATCATATATATATTCTCAAATTAGCTGCATTTCTCATTGAATGCTCTTACTCTCATGTGCCCGGTGAGGCAAACTTTGCCACAGCTTGCTAAATCAGCAGCACTATCTCATGATTGATTTGTGTATCAACATTCTTCACCCCTTCTTACCTTAGAGCATGCTCTTTGATTCCCTAAGTGCAAATTGAACTGGCATTCCAAAAATGGGAAGCTTTAAAGCACTAACACCCCACTTTAAATTTAAAAAGCACAGAGACCCCAAAATTGAATTTTCAGTAGATATATTTCTCCAACTTGTCGCTAAAAACCTTTTAGAGACTATTTATTATAGGGATATTTTGAAAAATAAACAATGATTTAAG
Organism: Hakea prostrata; assembly: GCF_041222555.1. NCBI lineage: Eukaryota > Viridiplantae > Streptophyta > Magnoliopsida > Proteales > Proteaceae > Hakea > Hakea prostrata. Next base: position 12,436,269 of record NC_142605.1, read on the forward strand.
TGTTTTCGGTGATAAATTTGACAAATATAACCAATGAAAATCCAATTTTGAGGTCTCTGTGCATTTTAAACATAAAGTGGGGTGTAAGTGTTTTAATGCCTATATTTTGGAGTGCCAGTGCAATTTGCTCTTTTTTATATATTAAATTATTTACTTCTCACCTCACAAATTTTCCTTTCTATCTCATCATATGCACATCATTAATTTCCGTGTTTGTGCATGTTGCTTTTTTGTGTTTGAGTTTTTCCATTCTCTTTTCTTTCTTTCTATTCTTCTTTTTTTTTCTTTTTTTCTTTTTGTTAAAAGTTATTTTTCCTTTCTTGAAAAATTATTGCGGTCCTTATTTAAGCTATATTTCTCTCTTATTATAGTAGTGTTTATTTTATCCTAAACTTTTGTAATTGTTTTGCATTTGTTTTTGAGTTCTTTACATAACAACACCCACTATTTTTTTAGTCTAAATCATCACCCCAACAAGGAGCACAAACGAACACTTCTCTGCTCGACACGTGTCCTTGAGAAAAAGTAAGTTAACATTTTCAATGTTACCGTTTTTTGCACGATTTTATCTCAAAATGGTTTTCTTATTTTGAACCATTTTTACCATTTTCTGATATGGTTTCCCGTTAAAACCCGGACGGTTGTTTTCGTTTCAGCTTCTTCTTCTTCGTCTCTCCATCTCTCTTCATGGCTGATGTTGTGGAGGGTAGTCAACTCGAGAGCCCCTCGTGAAGAACTACATACACCCCCTCGAGGAGTTGGAGAGCACTTCGGGAAGAATCCCTTACACTCCCTCGGGAAGTTGGAGAACCCTTTGGGAAGAATCCCTTACACCCTTGGGGGAGTTGGAGGACCCTTTGGGAAGAATCTCTTATACCCCTCGGGGAGTTGGAGAACCCTTTGGGAAGAATCCCTTACACCTACTCGGGGAGTTGGAGAACTCTTTCAGAAGAATACCTTATACCCCTTGGGGAGTTGTCCTTATACCCCTCAGGGAGTTGGAGAACCCTTTGGGAAGAATCCCTTAGACCCCCTCGAGGAGTTGGATGACCTTTTGAGAAGAATCCCTTACGCCCCCTCGGGGAGTTGGAGGACCCTTTGGGAAGAATCCCTTACACCCCCTCGGGAAGTTGGAGAACTCTTTGGGAAGAATCTCTTACACCCCCTCGGGGAGTTGGAGAACCCTTTGGTAAGAATCCCTTATACTCCCTCGGGGAGTTGGAGAACCTCTCCCTAAATGCCTTGAGAATCACTCTGGATAGGCTCGGGCAATGAGAGAACACCCAATACTAAGTCTGAAGAGGAATGTTAAAGACAACCAAGTCAAAAGTTTCAATTAGAGATAACCACCCATCATGCCTACTTCAAAACATGGGGAAGTGGATGATCGAGTAATGGCTCCATTAGTCCTACTTAAAAAATGAACGTGCTTCCTAAAGCAACTCACCCACTCTTCAATCAATGAGTGAAATCGAATGAGGGGCCTCCCCTAGGTAACCACTATATAACCTCCATCATAATGTGGGCAAGGTAAGAGACTCTACTCACTATCATTCTCTATGCTTTGAGAACTCTTTGAGAGCCTTTTATTGTTGCCTAGACTAACTTGGGTGTCGGAGGCAGTCCCCTGACCAACACAGGGTTGGGCCACTTTAATTTCCTTTGTGACTGCAAGCATCACACCTACTCATATCACGTTGGAAAAGCCCTCAAGAGGTCGTCCAACTACTCGGCTGACGTGAAGAAGGTCTAGACACAATAGCTGAAAACTAAACCAGCAGTGAAAAACTCATCTTTCTATCTCAATCTCCTTCTCTCTTCATGGATGAATACCAAACTAGCAGTGATAGAGTCGTATTTTCATCTCCATCTACTTCTCTCTGTCTTCTCTTTTCATGGTTGAGAATCGAAGCAGCAGCGAAGAACTAGCTAAGAAGGAAACGACCACTCATTCTTCAGTTGTGCCTTTTCCTTGGCCTGATATTCAGTCAACCCTTTTTTTCTTATTTTAAATCTATTTTAAGATTTTTTGATTTGCTTTCCCGCTATAACATGGATGATTCTTATCATTTCAGCTCTTTCTTCTCCATCTCTCTCCTTCTCTTTTCACAGTGGACCATTTATCCTCCGGCGGCAAACCCATCTTTCCATCCCCATCTCTTTCCTATTTTAAAACGTTGCTACTATTTTCTTATTTACTTTCTCTGAGATCCGTCTTTTGCTCTCAGAAAAATGGTGACATCCAAGAACCATGGAGGTCCATTCTTCCTATGGCAGGTTCATTCTTCTCCATAAAAACTGAGTTGTAGAAAACTCACAACATTAAAAAATAAAAAAAAAAATAAAAAAATAAAAAAGAAGAAGAAAAAGAAAAAGAAAGAAAGAAAGAAAAGAAAAGAAAAGAAGAAGAAAGAAAACAAAGAGTTTTTATCATGGTGAGACTTTGTACACACCAAGACAAAGTTGGATTGGTGGACAGACTCTGCTTGAACAAGGTAGAGGGAAGCCGCCAAGCCATGGTAGGCGGTGGAGTAGGTGTAAAGAAGGGACGGAGGATGGGATGAGAGGGATTGAAGGTGGGCTGTGTATCACTATTATGGTTTGGGGAAGAAGCACTAGGATATGAAAATTTAGGATCCCCTACGACTGGGTCATGCTGCCCTTTGTGAGTGTAACTTTAATGAGCTTATCGTAGTAAGAATCTTAGTCATGCTGACCCTTTGTGTGCATAACTTCAGCAAGGAATGTTGTGAGAAAATGACACATGTCAACCTCTTCTATTATAATTCATCTTACCCTCATCTTGAATTCTTACCTGAGTTGATCAAGGAAACTTGTGAGACGCAGCAAAAGGGAGTTGAGATTGCACCACCATGTATGTGAATGGAAAACTATGTGCCACCTGTTTCTCATTGATTGGTTTGTGAAGACAGTTTTTTATTTTCATGTGTTCTTAATTTGCTCCATATAATAGCACACTACAACAATTAAGGGCTTTTTCCATGGCGTAACGTATGCTAGTTAGTCGGGACATATGCCGACCACCCCAACCAAGGCGTAATGTATGATGGACTATTATAGCAACCGTTCTCAATGGGGAAGGTCAACTCAATCACTGATTGAGCAGGACCAACGACATGGAGGCATAATCTTAGGAGAAACAACAGCCTCCGTCGGGTAAACTTACCAAGTACGTAAAAGGTAATATTTACAGCATTATCTTGTGTTGCTTTTACATAAGAATTCTTCTTGCTCATCATCTGACTTAGCCATCGGAGGCGGTTGCCCGGCACATGAGCCGGCCCGCATCTAACCTTTTTTGCAGGACTCATCATCCCGAATACGAGAGGAGGCTCAGTCAATCCAAAAGTTTAACTGAGACGCATCAATTTGGTGCCGTCTGTGGGAACGACAAATATTCAAGTCATGCCAAGACAAGGAGGAAATAACGGACGTTCCTGATTAGAAAACGTTGGCGGGAATCAGATTCCCAAGGACCAGGCACATCAAGATGATGTTCACTCAATCCGAGTGAAACATGATCCTCTTGGGGGGAACCTAGTCGTGGAAATCCAAACGGGGAGGGAACTTCCCGAGGCCCTCAGGGGCATGCTACGGCAACAGATATGGACGAGCTCTGTAGGGGAATGATTGAGATGCAAAGGGTGTTGCGGGGATTGGTCCATCAAGTTGGAGTTGAGCAAGGAACAAGGCGTAACACTCAGACGGGAAGGCTACTCGAGAGCCTTCCAAAATACAAGAAGATCCCGACCAAAGGGGAGGATCCCGAGAGGAAGATAGTCTGAGGATCAGAGGTCAATTTATATTGAACCTGATCGTCGTCAAAGAACACCGAATGGGACGAGAATTAGCTCTTTAGAGCGAATCTCAATACCTTCCAAGACTGGATCCTTACCTCAACGAAATCGTCGGGAGGAAACGGAGCACCAAGGAGAGAGTCATCCGCAACTGACCCGATCGAGGGTCTCGGTTGCCCGAACTCAATCCAGAAGAGAAAACAGCGTTGAATCCGGCGGAGATAGAGCAAGGCAAAATCGCCTTAGAAGAAGGATGGCTGAGATCAAGCGCAAGTTGGAGGATCGAGACCATGATGAAGATCTGGACGTGATTAATCAGGAACCATTCTCGAATGAAATCATGAACATGCCTCTTCCCCAAAATTTCATCATGCCAACTTTCACTCCATTCGAAGGAAAGACAAACCCGAAGGAGCACATAAGCTTCTTCAAATTGGTGATCACTATCCTTGGATGGGAAGATGAATTACTCTGCAGAACGTTCCCGGCTTCGTAAAAGGCCCGACCATTAAGTGGTTTAGCAGCCTACAGTCGGGATCCATCCACAACTTCAGGGGATTTGCTCGAAAGTTTATTGCCCGATTCAGAAGTGCGATCGGGAGCAAGAAGATGTCTGATAACTTATTCACTATAAGGCAAGGGCGGAATGAATCCATTCGGGATTTCCTGAATGCGTTTCGATGAAATAGCCATCGAGATCGAGGATCTTGATGATCAGGTGGCGTACAACATACTTTGGAATGGCATTACACACCCGAGGCTTTTGGAAGTCTTACTAACAGATAAGCCTAAGACATACGGGACACTGTTACGTAAGTGCCAAAAACAAACCAGTGTTTTTAAGGCAATAATTTGAATCGGATAAATCCCGATCAACTTGCACCTTCCTTAAGGTCTTGTACTTTTTTAAAGCAATAATTTAAATCGGGTCAATCCCGGTCAACTTGCACCTTCCTTAAGGTCTTGCACTTTTTTAAGGCAATAATTTGATTCGGATCAATCCCGGTCAACTTGCACCTTCCTTAAGGTCTTGCACTTTTTTAAGGCAATAATTTGATTCGGATCAATCCCGGTCAACTTGGACCTTCCTTAAGGTCTTGCACTTTTTTAAGGCAATAATTTGATTCAGGTCAATCCTGGTCAACTTGCACCTTCCTTAAGGTCTTGCACTTTTTAAGGCAATAATTTGAATCGGGTCAATCCCGATCAACTTGCACCTTACTTAAGGATTTGAACTTTTTTAAGGCAATAATTTGAATCGGGTCAATTTCGGTCAACTTGCATCTTCCTTAAGGTCTTGCACTTTTTTAAGGCAATAATTTGATTCGGATCAATCCCGGTCAACTTGCACCTTTCTTAAGGTCTTGCACTTTTTTAAGGCAATAATTTGAATCGGGTCAATCCCGGACAACTTGCACCTTCCTTAAGGTCTTGCAATTTTTTAAAGCAATAATTTGAATTGGGTCAATCCCGGTCAACTTGCACCTTCCTTAAGGTCTTGCACTTTTTTAAGGCAATAATTTGAATCGGGTCAATCCCGGTCAACTTGCACCTTCCTTAAGGTCTTGCACTTTTTTAAGGCAATAATTTGATTTGGATCAATCCCGGTCAACTTGCACCTTCTTTAAGGTCTTGCACTTTTTTAAGGCAATAATTTGAATCGGGTCAATTCCGGTCAACTTGCATCTTCCTTAAGGTCTTGCACTTTTTTAAGACAATAATTTGATTCGGATCAATCCCGGTCAACTTGCACCTTTCTTAAGGTCTTGCACTTTTTTAAGGCAATAATTTGAATCGGGTCAATCCTGGACAACTTGCACCTTCCTTAAGCTCTTGCACTTTTTTAAAGCAATAATTTGATTCAGGTCAATCCCGGTCAACTTGCACATTTCTTAAGGTCTTGCACTTTTTTAAGGCAATAATTTGAATCGGGTCAATCCCGGTCAACATGCACCTTCCTTAAGGTCTTGCACTTTTTTAAGGCAATAATTTGATTCAGATCAATCCCAGTCAACTTGCACCTTCCTTAAGGTCTTGCACTTTTTTGAGGCAATAATTTGATTCGGGTCAATTCCGGTCAACTTGCACTTTCCTTAAGGTCTTGCACTTTTTTAAGACAATAATTTGAATCTGGTCAATTCCGGTCAACTTTCACCTTCCTTAAGGTCTTGTACTTTTTTAAGGCAATAATTTGATTCGGGTCAATCCCGATCAACTTGCACCTTTCTTAAGGTCTTGCACTTTTTTAAGGCAATAATTTGAATCGGGTCAATCCCGATCAACTTGCACTTTCCTTAAGGTCTTGCACTTTTTTAAGGCAATAATTTGATTCGGGTCAATCCCGGTCAACTTGCACCTTTCTTAAGGTCTTGCAATTTTTTAAGGCAATAATTTGATTCGGATCAATCCCGGTCAACTTGCACCTTCCTTAAGGTCTTGCACTTTTTTAAGGCAATAATTTGATTTGGGTCAATCCCGGTCAACTGCACCTTCCTTAAGGTCTTGCACTTTTTTAATCTTCCTTGCTATCCCGCATGATGTAACAACGTCTAGGATAGGGGGCTTATGATACGGAAGATTCCTACCCGACCGGGTCTGACGCGGATGGGGCTCCACATGCTAGTTAATCGGGACATATGACGACCACCCCAACCAAGGCATAACGTATGCTAAACTAATATAGCAACCGTTCTCAATGGGGAAGGTCAACTCAATCAATGATTGAGCAGGACCAACGATATGGAGGCATAATCTTAGGAGAAACAACAGCCTCCATCGGGTAAACTTACCAAGTACGTAAAAGGTAATACTTACAGTATAAAAAGAGGGACATACCCCTTCAATAAGGATCAAAGACACTATGAGCATTATCTTGTGTTGCTTTTACATAAGAATTCTTCTTTCTCATCATCTGACTTAGCCATCGGAGGCGGCTGCCCGGCACACGAACCGGCCCGCATCTAACCTTTTTTGTAGGACTCATCGTCCTGAATACAAGAGGAGGCTCAGTCAATCCAGAAGTTTAACTGAGACGCATCACACTTGAAAAATGTGTGAGAAGAGATCTCAATCGAAAGAGAAACACTAAGACCTTCTAATCGCTAGGAGGAGAAAAATGAATTCATACAAACAAGAACAAGAATATGTTTTCTGTATCCAGACTAATCAGATAGCATCTCATCCAACTAAAAAGTTATCCAGACCACACAAAGACAGCCTAAACAGTCATCCAATCTTACTTAATCCCTTGACTGTAAACCTTCAGCATTGAATTAAAGATAATTAGGGATCATCAAACAACAATCATGCAAGAAAAACAGATAAAATATTTGATCTCCATAAAGTACTTTTTTCATGAATCCTGTGTTTGCTAAACAGAAGGGTTGTTCAGGCCAAAGCAGATGGGTGGGTCACCTTGTCATAATTCATACGGATGAGGATTTTGTTGAAGCTGTTGAGAAGATTTCACTAGAAAACGATACTCATGTTGTCTATGATTTTGTGAGAAATGATGCATTTGAGGTATTTATATTGTTGCTTTCTATTGTATGAATTAGGCCCCCACAAGCATCAAATGTGATTAACTAGAGTTCCATCATGTTGTGGTGAAAATGTGCTCTTAGCTCCTTGGTTCGTTCCTGATCTGGACCTGGTTCCTGAGACCAAAAAGATCTGGGCATCTGAGTTTGTCATGTCCCAATACTCCACATTCGTAGCAGAACATAGGTAGCTTCTCCATCTTGACCCTACTCTCTTTGTGTTCTCCAGTTCTGCGTCTAGCCACAATCACCTCTCTCAGCAGTTTCCTTTTTATATTGTGATACGACACCTGAAGTAATAGATTGGTTTAGGTTTTCCAAATTGAAACCCCTCTATAATCATTCCCTTTCCCAGTTCTCCTAGCATCAGTGAAAGTGGAAACCCAAATTCCAGAGACATGATTTATTGTGGCATATTGTGAAACTAGCACCAGAAATCCAAATGTGTAAATGACCAATTTTGTTCTAGACACCATGGCTCGAGCATGAGAAGATTACTTAAGGGCATGTTTGGTTACATGAATCCAGGGATTTGAAATGAAATGGGATTTCAAATCTACGGATTCATGTTCAAAATATTAATGATTTGTTTAGCCTCAAATGTATCAAAGGTATAGAATTTCGTTGGGTTACTCCGCGTGAATCCACAAATTTCATCAATGTTATACTTATGATGGAATCCATAGATTTCACCCAATACCCATTCGGCATAATTCACGTTTTAAGGCAAAAAAGTGAAATCCTTGGATTTCATGAATCCAGGGATGTTTAACAGCCAAATATGTATAAATCTCTAATTCATGAATCCACGGATTTGAAATCTTTGGATTAAAATAACCAAACAAGCCCTAAGACTGACCAAGGTGATTCTTCGATGACATTAAACATGGCCGGGTGGTGTGAAAATTGAAAATTGGAAAGTCAATAACCCTTCATTTGTTTCTGCAATTTCTACAAGTTTGACACAGTTCCAAGTGCTTGGGAGTGCTTCAAAGACGGCCTGCTTCCAATATGGCTACACAGTTAAAGATGAACCCCATTAATGTATTGCTTCTGGTATTAATCACTCTATCTTCAATTTCATCAGGTACGTCTAATCCTTCATCATCTAAGACTACCATCTCTGAGTGTCTTTTGTGGCTACCTTCCCATCGATCTGATTTTCTTCCCTGGTGGGACTTGGGAGGGGGTTACCCTTTTCCCCGAGGGGGTTGCCCTTTTCCCTTGCTTCTTCCTCTGGCTTGATTGCTATTTGTAACTCTTCCTCTTCCCCTCGGTGAATTCATTGTGCTATAGAGTTAAGGAACTTCTAGTTTCAAAATCACCGGTCAGAGACACTCACATCGCAGGAGAATAACACACTGTGGAGGAAAAAAGTCAAACCAGTTTCAGTGGAAAGTGCAACCTTTCCCAGCTTTTTTTTCTTTCTTCTTTCTAATCTAGGAAGCTCTTCTACAGTTCTATGAACTTAGGAGTATTGGGAACTTATAATTACAAAATGAGGCATTAAAAAGTGTAGACTTAACGTCTACCAAAAACTGGATTAGGTGAATAGGCCAGTGCTTCTTGGGTGGGGTACGAAAGTTAAGAGCTGCAAATATGCAAATATGGGGATGACCTCATGGTGACTAAAAAATCTCTTAGTCATATTCTTGTTTGCAATGTTATGTCATTCTCTATCCATTCGGTATTTTAACAAGGTGAACTTCCCATTTAACACTCCGGTGGATCCTCTGAGGCATAGCTCACCCAGGTTATATTTTTGAACTACTACAGATAGGTCTCTGTCTAAACACGATGGGGAACAGGATCTTCTATGCAGCATCATCTCTTTTTAGAGGCCAGTACCTAATGTTCAAGGAAAACCTGGAGAACATGGGTGAGAAGAGCCTTTTATCAGTAAAACGATATATTTTCAAGAAATGTTCACAAAATGTCATGTAAATACTGACTTTTATGAGCATGTCATATGCCATTAATATTGGGGTTTCTATTTTATTTTATTATTATTAATATTTTTGGGGGTAGAACCGTAGAAGCCATTATTGTTGGTTATATATTGCCCATTTTCAACTAATTTTCTCTCCATTGGTCTCATTGTTTTCCCATTTCAAACCGATTTGCTTAGTCACTTAAGGGGATGTATGGTAACATTCTATAGCAAGATTGAAATATTACTCCTGTTACTAAAAACTACTTACCTAAATTACCTTATGTTGACCATCCAAAATCCCCCAGATTTTAAAGATGATATAATTCAAAAGGTTGGTTGTATTTTCTCAGGTGGTATTTCAACATTTAGATCAACACCATAGACTGGGTAAGAATGAATCAAATGTTACAGGCTTACAGCTATCAGAAAGAATCGGAAAGTCCGGATGATCAAAGATGCTTCAAGATTAAAGCCAGATGCTGGAGCAGATACTGATGACATCTGATTTATGGTAACTACTTATGTCTGAAAAATTGCAAGACAGATCTTGATTAGTACAATATACACCTCCATGTATTAGTGAAATTTAAGGACGATTAGAACGTACAAAACACTACATAACAAGTGGGAAGATAGAAACCACACATTTTTAATATACACTAAAGATCATTGAAATAGAGCAAGTAATTAATCGTCATATGAGACATGAAAGTCCATAGTGCACCCTAATGCATCAGGGTCCTCTGCACCACAGCAATCATAAAACTTTGCAGCATAGGGAGGATCATCGGGTCCAAGTTCATAATACCTGTGGAGAATGCAGAAGAAATAGTAAACAGCACTCAGCAGAAGAAAACCCCAAAAATTCTAGAACAGGTATGGTAGTGATAATCCATGTTCAATATGCATATGCAAGGGATTAGAACAACAATAAGAAAGAATATTCCCCAGTGTGAGAACAAATCCCTTCTGACATTCTATCAATATTCTCTCTTCATTAGTTTAAAGAGTAAAGACTGGAAGCATGCATGCACTATCCCCATTCTCGTTTCAAGCAACCGTACACACAAATTCTCTGTCCTACTTCAGTAATAATCCAAAGAGAATAAGAAGCTCTTGCAATCTGAGTATACCTCAAAGCACAACTGCATGAAATAAGACTCAAGGTCATCACTTATATCATACAATCATACAATCACACTAAAAGCACGAATTCCTAGAAGATAGATGACTACATTTTTTTCTTCCAAGAATACCCTAAAACTTTCATTAAAAATATACATTAATTATGTCCAAAATCGTAATCTAAGGGTTTTTTGCCGGTAGTCCACTTAAGTTGGGGGCATAGAAAAAAATTCAAGTGAAACTCAAGTTTCAATCAAGTGAAAATGGGAAACCTAGGTGGGGAACTGAGAAATTTTGATGAACCTAAGGACTTTTTTGTGCAAGTTTTGACATTAAGTTTCAAAAGGTTTTAGGGAGTATTTTAGGGTGGGACTCAGCATTTAAGCTAATTAGAGTATAAATAACACATTGGTTATATTTTGCTAAAAAAATCAATGTAGATATATGTCATTCAATGTATATAACATCAATGTAGAGTTGTCTGAGAAGTACACTATAAACTTAACTACTTAAGTATATGGCATTCAATATATAATTTCAAACTTCAAAACATCAAATACAAAGTAATTGAGAATAAAAAGAAAGTACAACTCAGTGCCAAGAGGAGTGCCAAGAGGAGTGCCTCGGTGGATCCATCCTGTGAGATAAGTAGTACTATGCCCTGTAACATCATCTCCTCCAACCAACGAACATAGACATCCCATAACATTTTATGCCTATGGTTGTCAAGGTAATCGACAACTGTAACTTTATAAGTCTGGTTATCAACATGCCTAAGATAACCAGTTTGAGGGAATACGCAATTTGGATAGGGAAGTCTTAATGGAGGGGGCATTTGTCGTAGTATTTGGGGAAACATGAAAGAAACAAAAAAAATTGAAAACATGGGAGAGAACGAAACTTGCAAGAGAAAGTCCCAGGTTTCCACGAAATTCCCCAAGTTTCCACGAAATTTCCCATGTTTTCCACAAAATTTGAGAATTTTTTTTTTCTCATGAACCAGTTGGGTTCAACCAGGTTTCGAGGTTTTGATGAAATTTCAACAGTTTTGATCGAAACTTGGGATTTTTTTTTTTAGTCCCCTAGTTTTTTGTTTTGAGGTTCCCAAAATGGGAAATTTCGATTGAAATTTCACAAAAATCCCTCCCTCTTCCCCAATCCCCTGTTTTTGGCAGCAAGAGCAAAAAATAAAAATTCAGAAAAAGAGAAGGAAAAGAGAAAGGAAAGCTAGAGAAGAACAAGGGAGGAGAAACCCACTCCCCATGCCATCCAAAGGTTCCATGAAGGTCCCAAACAGTCCAGATTTGAACCTAAACCCTAAATTGGCCCTAATTCAGGAAAATCTGAAAGCCCTCAATTCTCCTCCTCCTTGGTTTCCATCAATTGGTATCAGAGCTGAGGATAGGATGAGTTCTATTCATCCTAAAGAAGAAGACTACAATTATTCTCCAACCATGAATTATCTGTCCAAGCTCCACGCATCTCAAAATGAAGATCAAGATTGGAGGAGAAGCAGTCTTTTCCACACACCATTGAGGGCTGGTAAAATAATAACCAGAACCATTATAGATAATGGCTGCAGTACCAACATTATCTTTGACGCATCATCACAGAAGGCTGGCCTACCACTTGAAGAGCATCCAAGTCCGTCCATATGCAGCTTCTTAACCGTGAGGTTGTAAAGGTACAACATAGATGTTTGCCCCTCTTAGTTTACATTCTTAGTCAGATAATGTGTGATGTGATGTAATTCCCATGGATATAAATGATACAGTCCTAGGTAGGTCTTGGTTGTCTGATAACAATGTAACTCTGCAGGCTAGAGCTAATACCTATACTTTCAAGCATAAAGGAAAAAACATTGTATTCATTCCCTTGAATATCAAAGAGGAAGATAGAAAGAGGGTAGAGAAGAGTGTAGTTCCAAGAGAGTCTATTTCCCAACCCCAACCTACAGTGATTTCACCAAAAAGCTTGAAGACACTGAAGAAGAACCTAGTGTAATCCTGGCACTAGTCACCAAGTCAGACACTCCTCAGAAAGAAGAACCTCCACCTCAGATTCAGGAACTCCTCACTGAATATTTAGATGTTGTGCCGGAAGATCTTCCTAGTGGACTTCCCTCATTGAGAGACATACAGCATGCCACTGATTTAGTGCCTGGAGCCTCCCTCCCCAACCTACCAGCCTACAGGATGAGTCAAACAGAGCACGAAGAGATACAGAGATAGGTAGAATAACTTCTTCGAAAGGACCACATCACTGAAAGTTTAAGCCCTTGTGCAGTACCAGCTCTGTTGACCCAGAGAAGGATGGAACATAAAATTTGTGCGCGGACAGCAGGGCCATCAACAAGACTTCCCATTCCTTGATTGGATAACATGTTAGATATGTTGACTGAGGCATCTATTTTCCCCAAGTTAGATCTCAAAACTGGGTATCACCAAATTTGAATCAGGCCAGGGGATGAGTGGAAGGCGGCCTTTAAGATCAGAGGAGGACAATATGAATGGAAGGTTATGTCTTTTGGGTTCACCAATGCCCCTAGTACGTTCATGCGAGTCATGACCCAGGTACTCAAACCTTTTCTAGGAAAGTTTTTAGTTGTTTATTTTGATGACATCTTGGTGTACAGCCAAAACTTTGATGAACATGTAAAGCACCTAACAGTGGTTTTGAACACTGGAAAGAACAGTTGTACCTAAACATGAAGAAGTGCACCTTTATGATGCCCAAGGTAATCTTCCTTGGATTCATAATATCTGAGAAGGGGGTGGAAGCAAACCCAGAAAAAGTTAGATGCATAGCAGATTGGCCCTCCCATAAGCATCACAAAAGTCCAAAGTTTCAATGGCCTTGCCTCATTCTACCGAAGGTTTATCAGAGACTTCACCACTATCATGGGTCCCCTCACAGATTGTAGTCATTGTGCAAAGACCACCAAGGGAAGATTTGATGGACTACAGCAGCCACCATAGCTTTCAATACCATCAAAAAGAAAGATGACTAAAGCCCTTGTACTAAAGCTACCAGATTTCAACCAAGTATTTGAGGTTGCCACCGATGCCTCCCACATTGGGATTGGAGGAGTTCTGATGCAGCAAGGCCACCCTATAGCCTTCCACAGTGAGAAGTTAAATGAAGCTAAATCCTTTTTGATTAATCTGAGTTGGTGTTTTGGATTATTCTGCTGCATTTTGCACCTACCTACTTATGTTTGCATGAATTGATGCATTTTTTAGTGAAGAACTGTACTTTTGGGTCTAATGGTGCAATATTTGTTACTGCATTTTGGTTATGGCCGTCGACTCAAGTCTTTGAGAACTTCAGCGTTGACTTCACTGGAGAGGAGGCGGTTCCTGTTGGCTATGGAGCTACTATCGGTCGCCGACTAGTTGCACAGATGCATCTACTAGGTGGAGGTCCAAAGATTGCAGAGACAGTGGCTGGAGGCAACAATACTGAGGAAGAGGGTGCTAATGCCATGGATGAGGATGCAGAGGAGGACTAAGGAAATATTCCGCTACCATCCCAGTTTGAGGTGGGTGGTCCATCCGGGACTCGGGGTGTACAGGAGGAGGATACCCAGACTCACCACATATCAGCTTGATCAACACCAGCTCGAGAAAGGAATGCACTTCTGGCTGAGCTGCTGACTTGCGTCAAGCACATAGAGCAACAACAAACAGAGATGAGTACGCAGCTGACAGAGTGCCTTGGCACCCTTCAACAGCTAAGGCCAGCACCACCACCACCACAGGAGTAAATCTAGTTTCTTACCTTATCAACTCACTGTGATTCCTAACTTAGATAGTTTGACTTTTATTACATGTCCATTTTTCTGATGATTTTTTTGTAAAGCATAAGTTCAGCACGCTCAAACTTATGTAAAGAAACTTATTATATTAATGAAATTTCAGTTATGCTTATCCTTTTCAATGTTATTGTCTCTTATGCATTCCGTTGTTGTTCTTTACTTGTGATGAATGTTTCACTTTATTTATATTAACTTATGCAAACTCAAAGTTCATTTTACTTCCTTGTTCCATAAACTTAGAATTGTATACAGTGGTCCAGCTTTTGAAGCACTGGAGGCACTACTTGGTGGGAAGAGAGGTTCATGCTTTACTCAGACCATGAAGCCCTCAAACACCTCCATTCACAAAAGGCCATTAGCAATAAGCATGCAAAGTGGGTAGGTTACCTAGAAGGGTTCACTTTTACTCTACAGCATAAGGCAAGGAAAGAAAACAAGGTTGCAAATGCCCACAGTAGAAGAATATTATCTATAACATTGATGACTCTTGAAGCCTCAAGGATCCAACAAATCATCTAGGAGTACCCAGGAGAAAAAGAGTTTTGTGCCATCTATACAGAAATGTCTCAGGGAGGACAATATCCTCACTATTCTATTTATGAGAGTTTCATGTTTTGTGGGACCCAAGTTTGCATCCCAGATAGTTCTCTACAGCAGCACATCATTAGGGAGTTACATGGAAGTGGACTCGGATGACACTTTGGGATCTCCAAGCCTATAATTAGGTAGCTGACAAGTATTATTGGCCCCATATGTGCAGTGATGTTGCCATAGTCATCAGTAGGTGTCGCATGTACTAACTAGCCAAGGGAGAAGTACATAATACAGGTCTTTACACCCCTTTGCCCATTCCCCACCAGCCCTAGAAAGATCTCAGTATGGATTTCGTTCTAGGGTTATCCACAGCTCAAGGGAAGTTTGACTCTATACTAGTGGTGGTCAATCCATTCACCAAGATGGCACACCTTATTTAATGCCAAAGGACCTATGATGCTAAGCATATAGCCAAGCTATTCTTCAAGGAGATAGTAAGGATCCATAGGCTACCCAACACTATTGTATCGGATAAGGATGCAAGTTTATGAGTTATTTCTAGAAGACCCTATGACCAAGACTAAACTATTGTTTTCGACAGCTTTCCACTCCCAAATAGATGGCCAAACAAAGGTGGTGAATAGGACCCTAGGGAGTTTGTTGCGGAGTTTGGGCAAAGATTATGAGAAAGCATGGCCCATAGTGCTAGATATTGCAAAATTCGCCTACAATAGTTCATTCAATCTTACCATAAGGAGAATACCTTTCGAAGCCCCACTAGAACCTCGAAGACCTATAGACCTAACACCTCTACCAGCAGAAGCCAGGGTTATCATAAAGGTAGATGAATTTCTACGGCACATCACTGAAGTAAATGGAGATATCAAAAGGAAGATAGCTCTCAATACTAAAATCTACAAAACAAGCAGACCAACACCGGAGGTCAATAGAATTCAAACCAAGGGACATGGTGATGATTCACATTCAACAGAGAGATACCAGGCAGGAGCAAACACTAAACTCCACCCTGAGAAGATGGGACCCTACAAAATACTCAGCTGAGTAGGACCCAATGCCTATGTTTTAAATCATCCATCCCTTATGGGCATCAGTAATGTTTTTAATGTTGCTGCCTTATTCCTCTACACAGGAGACCATTCAGATGAATGTGATTAAGAGCACATGTTATGACTTCCCCAATCCATCCCTCCAAGGCAAGAGACCATTGAAGAAGCATTAGATGATATGCTCAAGACTAAACAGAAGGGACCTGGATATCATGCCTTCCTAGTCAAATGGAAGGGCAAGACCATTAGTGAGAGCACTTGGATCCACACAGATGACTTCAAAAGGATTGATCCTAACCTACATGAGAAGTACATGGATTGATCCTGACCTATACGAGAGGTACATGGCCATCACCCATTCATCGGAGATGAATGATTTCAACCTAGAGAGAATTGATGTGAACACAAAGAAGAAGACCTGCAAGAGAGGCTAGCCTCCACCCTCTTGGGGGAATTTTCATCTTCCAGTATTATTTAAGTAATTAATTCAGGTTAGGAGTCAGTTATTTGTTCTGTTTGGAGTCTTTAAAGTCACTTGTTAGTAGATAAGGATCCCAATCAGTCAAGGAACCTAAGTTGAGTTTGGTTAGGAAGAGAACTTGATTATATTTCATGTTGTAAGCATGGTTGTCAAGGCGGCAAAGCGACCAAAACGATTAGGGCTCCGCCTAGGCAATTAGGCGGCAATAAGGTGACCAAAGTGGTTGGGTCAAATTTTTTTCAATACAACTACTTTCTATAATAAACTAAACAAATATTCAATAGTCACATTCATCTCAAAAAAACAAGAATTCAAGAATCATAATTATGAAAAATTATTCAAAAAAAAAACACAAACATAAATTCATCTCATCAAACCATGGTTGTCAAAGCATCTGCCTAGACATTTATTGATTCATTGATTCATTGATTATTGATGTTGAGTATGGCTTATGCTTCACATTCTATGTCACTTTGAGCCTTGGAGTTCATTTGCAGATTGGGTGTCAATTAAGCGGTTCAAAATAAAGCGGTTGAAAAACCGCTTTGCCGCCTAGGCAGACGCTTTGACAACCATGGTTGCAAGGGCTATAAAAGCTCAACCCTACTACAGAACTCATGGGGTTTTTGATGAATAAAGATTCTTGAGAATTATAGCCAAGAAGGTTTAGCAGGTTTCTTTGAGATGGACCCTACAGTTGTCAAAAGTGATGGTTTTCAGATCTTCTCTGCAATTCCAGCTTCCTATTCAGCCTTCAAGTGTCAAGTATGGCAAGAATTGCAAGCAACCAAACTCCAGAAACAGCCCAATTCATCCCAAGTATTCCAGCCCTTCTCCTACCTCTCGCGGCCCTCCCCTCCCTTCCCCAGTTTCTGTGCAACCCAAAAAACCCCTACACAGACCTTTGAACCCCCTCTAGCAGTATCTACCCCTAGATCCCAAGACTCTGCTGGAGTTGATATTCCCCCTACCAGGCCTCCCATGAACCCTGAAATCCCTCCCCTCTTCCCCAATCCCCTGTTTCTAGTTCAGGAAAATCTGAAAATCCCAGATTCCCCCCCCCCCAACCAAAAGGGTTTCCATGACATATTTATAGGCATACCTAGAGAAAGAGAGGATTAGACTCTAACTAGGAAATAGAAATAGACTCAACTATGGTTTCCTTTACAGACTAGAATCTCCCTTTCACTTAGTTAAATAATAACCATACAACTACGGAATTGAACTTGTACTAAGATACCTAATTATCCACAAGGAATCTTTATTTTAAAATAGATTCTCAATGACACTAGAACTCACTTGACTGACTCAAACAGGGAATTAAAACAGATTTGGACTCAGAAAAATAAAACAAAATTACCGGGAGTAAAATAATCAACTAGATAAAAGGGGGAAATGATCAAATTGCCCCCCAGGTGTTCGGCCAGCCCATAATTGTGCCATCTTGGTTAGGCCATGGGGCCCAAATTAAGGTTTCGCAAGGGGGAGATTTTGTGCTTACATCATTGAGTGAAACTAGGATTAGGGTTAGACTAGGGTTTGGGTTGGTCTGATTGAGCTGACATTGGGAGGGAAGATCACTAGAGTCAGAGGAATGATATTCCTAAAGTTTGGAATGAATCTAAAGGTTAGATTGCTGTAGATCTGACCTCGAATTCTAGGTCTAAAAAAAGTCCGAAAATTGCGAAAAAATTCTAGAAAATTAGACAAAGGGTAATAGGAGCATTAGGTTTGTGGTTTTAGGGGTTCAAAAGGGTGGTTAAGGGCACGGAAATTTGGGTAAGGGCTAAGGAATGTCTGTACTTACTTGTACGAAGGTTGTACTTGAAAATAACTGAAGAAGATCACCAGGCAGAAGTGCTGCAGGCTTTGGAGAAGATGAAGAACTTCTGAAATTGCAGAAAACAGTAGCACAATACAGCTGCAGGCCTCCCACCTTGGGAAACCCATGACTTGTTGCAAGTCTTCCTTCAACTCAAATTTTTATTCATCAAAAGTGGTTTTTACATATGAGGGGCAGCTCTCTTTATAGCCTTACATTGAAGGAAAATTAAACTAGGACTCTAATAAGGAAACATACTTGTACTCAACTTAGGGAGTCCACTTTGAATTCGGATTCCCATTACAACTCATAAATTAAATAAAACTAGACTCCTAATAAAAAGTAACTCGCAAAAATTAGCAAACAACTTCCAAAAGAAATCCTAATTGAAAATTGAAATCCAACTAGGGATTCTTACTTAGATATGGACTCTTACTCCAACAAGGACTCTATCTTAACTCTTCAAGGAAATATCAATCAAATGATAAAATAAAAGTAGATCTGAAATCCTTAGTGGATTCTAACTAAGGGAATTCTTCTCAAACTCAAGCGAAGGAAAGAGGTATCTAACAACTCTTTTCTCTGCCTCTTTTGCCTTTTCTTTTATTTTATTTTATTTTATTTTAAAAGCCTTGTTACAAACTCTTCTCTGGCCTTGTCTTCTCACACTCTTTTCTCTGCCTTTTTTGCTCCTTCAGAGAAAATAAAAATAAAAATAATCTCTTGCGCATACAAACTAGATTTCCCCCCACCCCATGCCGATCCTTTCCTGCTGCTAACCTTTTTTCCCCTTTCTTATGCTATAAACTGCGAACTTGCCTTCACTAATGGCTCATGTCTTCTCTCTCTCTTTATTTCTTTTTTCCTTTTACAAATTGGACATTGGAGGGCCTATAACGTTGTTAGATCTCTTAGTTAAAAGCTTGAACACAATCACACATACATTCCTCTGTTTACAGTATGAATTTCAGCAACCTGTTACTTCTCATTAAAATTTATTTTACACATGCAGGCTTACTTACTACTTCATAACAAATTACTAATTAGTAAATCAGTATATGTCTAAAGTGTTAGAAGCCTATAATGAATAATGAGTTACTTTAACAATCAGAATATTTGCTTAATTCTGTTAATTGTTTCAGTTCATTGATTTTTTCCTCTTTTCTAATTTGCTTTATGATGTCACTTAATCGCTGCATCATACTTAGGCTATTTTTGAATTGTTGTAGGCTAATATGGCTACCAATAACACTATACCAGCAAATACTGTTGGAGGTGAGTTTGGTGGCGGTATGGGTAGTAGTACTGCGGCATATGATATGCTAAAGGATCCTAATAGAAGGGGCAAATCAAAGGATCCTGGATGGAAATATGCCTATTGGCCTTATTTGGAAGACAAGAATACCATGAGGTGTACTCTTTGTGGGAAGGATAGCAAGGCTGGAATTAAGAGATTGAAGTAACACTTAGTAGGTGGTTATTGCGATATAGGCAAATGCACTAAAACCACTGCAGCAATTGTAGAGGAGATGAGAGCAGCACTACAAAACAATAAGAGGGGAAGAATTATAAGTTTAGATGACTCAGCTGATAGTGAAAATGGGGATGAAGAAGAAGAAAAGCTTGAAGAGGGGGTACAGCTACACCTGTGGAGTCTAATCTTGGGAGGGGGGGGGGCTCAGCTGAATTTCCAAGCTCAGTGACAACTTCAAAAAAAAAAACTTTGTCATTTTGAAAAAATTAACTCAAGTAAGGGATCCTATGGATGCTTATGCAAGGCAGGCTCCAGAGGATGTAGTTGCACAAAGGCACTTAAAAGGTCATTATCAAACAACCATGGAGAACCACATTAGATCTGAGGATGAAAGAAATAAAGTCCGAGCTTAGATTGCTACCTAGGCTTATGAATGTGGTATTCCCTTCAATGCATTCAAGGCACGGAGTTACAAGGTGATGGTTGAGGCAATTGGGCAATATGGGCCAGGTTTGAAGCCCCTATCATGATATAGGGAGTTCCCCTACTGAAGTTCCAGAAGGAAAAAATTGATGATTTGAAGAAGCAATATCAGACTTATTAGAGGATGCATAGCTGCACTCTAACATTTGAGACAGATAAGAAAGGAAGACATTTGATAAATTTTCTTGTCAACTGTCCAGAAGGGACTTTTTTTCTTTGGGTCTGTTGATGCATCTATTGAAAGACATGATGCTAATTTCTTATTTCAACTACTTGATAGTAAGGTGGAAGAAATTGGGGAGCAGAATGCCATCCAAGTGGTAACAGATAATGCTGCCAACTATGCTACTGCTTGTAGATTGTTGATGGAGAAGAGAAAGAAATTGTTCTAGACTCCATGTGCAGCTCATTGCATAGATCTTATGATGGAGGAGACGGGGAATATAAAGTCATACAAGTCCATCATTGTAAAGGCAAGAAAAATTACAAGCTTCATTTATAGGCATGCTCGTGTACTTGAAGCTATGAAGCTAAAGACAGGAGGAGCAGATTTAGTGAGGCCCCCTGCCACCAGATTTGCATCTTCTTTTTTGAAGCTGCAGAGCCTATTGAAGGATAAGGAAGCTTTGAGGCGACTATTCTCTCTGTGACGAGTGGGATTCTTCTAAGTCCTCACAAATAGAAGTAAGGAAGCAAGTTGTCAAAATCATCCTTGTTGTACAGTTTTGGAATGACCTGCAAGATTGCTTGAGGGCATCATTACCTCTTCTTCAAGTGTTAAGGATAGTAGATGGTGATGAGAGGCCTGCAATGCCTGAGGTATATTCAGCAATGGAAGAGGCAAAGAAGAGCATCATAACAAATTTTAAGGGGGAGGGGGTAGAAAGAAAATGGAAGAAGATCATCAAGATCATTGAGAGGCCTTGGACAGGTCAAATGGAGCGGCCTATATACTTGACTCATTTTTCCTAAATCCAGGCAAGTTCTTTAAGATTTGTGCATTGGATGTAGAATCTAGTTCAAGTACAGGTCTCAGTCTCTATCCCCCTTTGAAAGACAGAGCAAATGATGCCTTCAAAGACGTTCTTGTCAAATTGGTGTCTGATGCAACCTTGCAAGATGAGATCATTGAGCAGACGTTTGCCTATGATTCACCTAAATTGAATTTTGGGCATGAGATGGCTATCAGACAAAGGGGAAAAGTGTCTCCTAGTAAGTACTTGTGTTTTTTAATTTCTCACGTTTTAATTTATAAGTTTAGTTGTTGATTTTTTATAACCTTTGTAATTTTTTTTTCCTTCCTTAAATAATTATAGTGGATTGGTGGCAATTACATGGAACCTCTACTTTTGAACTTACAAGCATTGCAGTGCGTTTACTTGGGCTTTGTTGTTCATCTTCTGGTTATGAGTGCAATTGAAGTACATTTGACTTTGTGAGTACTTCAAAACTAATATTTTTTATTTTTTGTTTTATATAATTTTATGAAAAGAATAGACTTAAAAATACTTATGTTATTATTTGTTCATTATTTTTCTAATTCACACCAAGAAGAGGAACCATTTAGAGCATCAACATTTAAATGATCTTGTTTACATTCAATTTAACTAGAGTCTCCAAAGAAGGTACCAAGAAAGGAGGGAACAAGGTAGAAATTATAATCAATTGGTTCTTGAGGAGTTAGATTGGACTAGTGAGTGGATGACTAGTCAGTCTGATGATGAATTAGTTCATCTTGAGGATGACCTCACTTGGAGAACGGTATCAATGGCAAGTGGAGCAAGTTCTCCATTCCAAGGGCATAACAAACTAAGGAGACAAGAAGGGTCAGCTAGTGGAGTGGCTGCAGTTGCACAACCAGCAGCTAACCTTACATGGTTAGGGATGAGCAGTCTTCAAACGATGAAGAACAAGATCAAAGTAATGTCAAATGTGCATGATGATATTTATGTTAAAGATGACTATGGCATGCAACCAAAGAATTCTGCAACACAGCAAGAGGTGGAAGAAGATGATGATTTGGCTTTGCGGGATTGGAATTGAAGTTTCTTATTGAAGTTGTGATTTGTGAACTGAACAATTAGCATTTGCTTTTGGAACTTGGAAGTTAGTGTGGACTTGTGTTTTTGACTTTTCTTCCTTTACTAAGTATTTGGTTGTTTAAGACTTTTAAGTTTTAAGCCTAAGGGTTACTAGTTACTAACTTTTGACATTTTAGTTTAGTTTATTTTGCTTACTTATTACTTTTGGATTATATTAACTTTAGTGTTGAATATAGATTGATAGGGTCAAATAAGGAGTTAGGTCATTTGTTGAATGCTCGTAGGGTCTATGAACAAGGCACTTATTTGGCATCACACTATCATAAAGGTAAGTAAAAATTTAAAATTACTATTTTTATTTTCACATTGATATAGTACATTATTCTGATGCTTGATGAGATGAACTTATGTTTGTATTATTTTTTTGGATAATCTTTCATAATTGTGATTCTTGAATCCTTTTTTCTTTTTTTTAATGAATGTGACTATTGAATGTTTGTTAGCTTATTATAGAAAGTAGTTGTATTCAAAAGTAGTTTAAAAGTAGTTATATTGAAAAAATTTGACCCAAACGCTTTGGTCACCTTATTGCCGCCTAAGCGCTGCTTTGTTGTCTAATCGCCTAGACGAAGCCCCAATCACTTTGGTCGCCTTGACGCCTTGACAACCATGCTCGTCACACACCTCAAATGATCAAAGTGTTCTTACTGGCTGCAAAATGAGTATGGCATCAAAGGGCACAATAAGAAACTTCACAATTACAGCCAGAGGACTTTGAGTCATCACCCTCATAAAGATGGTAGGTGCATAAGCGAGTCCAAAAGGCTTTACCTTCCATTCAGACAACCCATCTCTAGTTTTAAAAGCTGTCTCTCATCCATTGTCAGGTCGTATGTGGATTTGATGAAATCAATTCTTCAGGTCTATTTTTGAAAAGATGGAAGAACCAGACAGCATGTCTTGCATATCATCTAGTCGTGGTATGGGAAATCAGTTTGATTGTGATCGTGTTTATAACTCGTTCTGAATTACTTAAGTGCTGTTTTGAGGCTGTGCAACTACAATGTGTGAGTGAGTTTTTATGCTTAAGTGTTGTTTCAACCACTAGTTCAAATTGGCAAAACTTGTTCAACTTTAAAGAACAAAAATAGCCAAGTAAGGAAAATAAAACAACTATCCCATTTGTAACCAAATTACCCAAATTTAGGCCCATAGGGCCAACATGCGTGGAACCAAACCCCAGATTTATTCTCAAAAGGGTGGGGGAAGAAATAAATATAAAATAGTAAAAAATAAAAAACCCAATTTGGGGGAGGAAAAAAGAATACCAGTTTAACTTTTGTTTAGGTGAGAGAGGGATCAGAGCGTGTAACATAAAACCCAAGCTTAATCAAACCAGCAAGTAAGGAACTTCGCCCACTCAACTAGGAATTTGACTTTAAGGTCCAATAAGATTCAGTCACTGCATATTCAAATAAAAGAGAAGAAATAAAACAAAACCCACTTATCCATTGATAGTTCAATAAAAAATAATATTTCCAACTACTTCTATAGACTTTGTTCACTTGGAATTTAACGAGTTGAATATCCAAACAGGAATCAGCCAATGCAAGTACATAACAAGTAAAGAGATGAAGAGGTTGAGAACATGTCCAAAAACATTGTCGCATTTGTAAAATCCCGTATCTGGAATAAAATTTGAACTGATGCTGATAAAAACACCCTAGTCCCTATACTTCCATTGACTAAAAGAATTATACTACACACATGAAGAAATTTTCTACACAATCTGGGGTCACCAGCATAACCCAACTAGACCTACATGATTTTCACAACGTATGCTAAAAGAAAAAGATCTATAAACCAACAACATTAAGCATATAATGAACAACACAGACCCTGGTTTCAAGGCCACTGCTACCAAAAGTAAGTCATAGAGGAACATTCGAGAGACGGAAACCGCAAAATCATAATCATTAAAAAGTTAAGCTAGCATTCGACCCATCGAAATTTACATCCATAAAATGTTTAGAATTAGATATCGCCGGTACCTTTTCTGATCGTCATGCCTTCGACAAACAAAGAATGAAGGATGAAACCTGCAAGAAAGATAATTGTTGGAGGAAGGTTCATACGTTTGCTGGCATCGCTTGCATACCCTCTCCACTATCTTCTTCTGTTCTCCTCCCGGTCGTTTCTCGCCGTTTTCCATAGAGTCGTCTTCTCTCAAGGCGAGACTTCGAGAATCGAGATCGCAACCTTCAAACTACTGATCCACAATAAAATCTTTGGGTACCCTTTTAGTTTTAGCAATTACCGACAGCAAATTCTCTATTTTTGCCTTCACCACGCTTTTCCCAGAAAAATAAGGGAAGAAAAATTGTCTTCTTTTTTTTTTTATACGAAGAAAAAGGTTATATATTATTTAAAAGCAGTTACATAAATAGGATTGTAGGTTAATTAGGGGTGCAAGTTTGGCCTTGGCGGCCTTGACCCGCCCTATTCTATCTCATCCTAAGCCCGCCCTGAGACAGAATAGGGCTTGGGCTAAATATTTTGGCCCTAAGGGCGGGTTAAGGCCAAAATATTCTGGCACTGAACTAGGGCCAAGAGCGGGCCTAGGATTACTCTCTGGCCCGCCCAGCCCATCTCGGCCCGTCCCTGATTTTTGGCCCTGACCCAGGCCCTGATTTTAGCCCTGATCTTGGTCGTGATATTGGTCCTGATTTTAGCCCTGATCTTGGCTCTGATTCTGTCCCTGATCTTGGCCCTGATATTAGCCCTGATCCTGACCCTGATCCTGACCCTGATCCTGGCTCTGATTTGAGTCTAAAGACTCTGGACCCTCCACCCACATGGAGAGGAATTAATTGTAATACATATAGGTGGATACTTGACACGTGTCAAATTTTAGAAACATGATCATGTTTTGTAGAAAAGTAATAAAAATAAATTATAACCTCATTACCAATGTAATAAGCATCTATTTGATTTTGGCGCTAATCCTGACCCTAATTTTGGCCTAATCTTAATATGGGTAATTTTCATCTGGACCCCCGGAGTTTGGTCCATGTCATTTTTAGTCCAAATAAATGGACACTTTGCATCTACCTCCCCTGAGGTATCCAATAAGATCAATTAAGGACAAATCGTGATTTTTATGACCTAAGTACCCTCACATCTATTCTACGGTAAGATTTGCATCATATCTTCACAATTAAATCTAATGATAAAAATCAAAAGAGTGGGATATTTACTTGAGTAAAGACTAAAAATAAATTTCTCTGGTTAACGAAAATAAATCTTTTTGGTAGAAACCTTTTAACAAAGCATGTTTCTCTGTTCTCTGCAATTCCAGTTATGATATCCCTAATTTCATCCTATAAAAAATAAATGCTTCTAAATTCTTGTTTAAAACCCACTCTCAAAACCCATCACCGTGATCCAAAACTTTGAAAAATCCAAGTTCCAGATATTCCATACTCCATCGATGGCAAGCATCAAAAGCAGAAGAGATGGGCAAGTGTGGAATGTCCAAGAGGAAACAGAGCATCTTTCAATCAAACAGTATTCAAAAGCAAGGAATTTCTTGTTTAAAACCCACTCTCAAAACCCACTTCACCTGCTAAAGTACTGGCGTTGTCCCAGTAATTAAAGTTCCAGAAGAGGGTATTCAAGTAGAGATGCCAATCTTTGTTCAATCCATGCTCACCCAGGCTGAGCCATCAACGGGGATGGAGTTTGGATATGGAAGCGGAACCCAAGTGAAACCCATTATATAGTAGGGGAGCATAGATGCGACAGCCAGAGCAACGGTGGTGTAACCAACGATGGTCAGGCCGATGTAGTTCAGGAATGTCAAGGAGAGAGTGGTTGCATAGGTAGCATCAACGTGAGGGTAACCAGAACCAAGATTTGGGAAGATGCGTTTGAGATAATCAACACAGAAGACTGGGTAAGCAGTGTTGTTGATGACACCACTGAGAAATTTCCAGTATCCCATAAAATTACCCCAAAAGGGGCCAAAAGCCCGTTCTACCCATATGACAAATCCGTCGTTGTCAGGGAAGGTGGTGTGGCTAGATCTGCATTGATGAGAGCTTCAGGAATCCTCCAAATAAAGGGAAATACGAGAATACCCACTATCGCTAAAAGGGGTCCGGTTGCTTGGACGGCGGTTTCCTCCCCATAAGGTCTACCGGAGACTTTGAAGTAGAAAAGAAAGATGAGCGGGGAAGTTTGACTTAGTGTTTACTCCTGCCATGTGCTTTGTTTAATGGAGTAGTTAGATTTAAATTGTAAAGACATGATGTAAATTTTATCGTAGAATAGATGTAAGGGTATTTTGGTCATAAAATTCACAATTTGTCCTTAATTTATCTTATATGATACCTTAGGGGAGGCAGATGCAAAGTGTTTATTTATTTGGACTAAAAATGATATGGGCCAAACCTCAAGGGGTCCAGATGAAAATTACCCTCTTAATATTAATTTGACGATGATCATGTACTACAGTACTAGATTTTTACCTTGATCTTCATACTAACATTGATATGAATCTTGATTTTGACATTTAGTCACCTTAATCATATTAGACTATAAATTCACTTTTTATATTATTTTTAAGGTAATATTTATTTTTCTAACAAAGTCATTTTTAGTTTAATAAAATATTGATTTTGTTTTTCGACTAAGGCGAGATAATATATTATAAATAATAAAAACTATTACATAAAGAATTAATATTTAACAAATCTATACCCCAACTTCTCATCATGAATATCTAACAAATCTCCTGTGATATTTCAAAAAAGTTTATGAAAAACATATAGCTATGTTTGTAACTAAAACATCATTTTCTTTAACTATGAAAAAAATACTTTCTTTTTGTTGAATATTAAATTATCATTGATTTACTTGTTAACAAGGTTTTGAATATGATTTTTTTTGTATTGAATAAAGATATCAATTTATTGAACAGTTGTGAATGAAAACATACCTACCTACGGCTTAAGTTCTTGACTTTGAAGATAAAATTTTCATTTATCATATTCCTTTTGAATTCTGAATCTCTGACGTTTCTAAGTTTACAAAAAGAGTTTGTGTGACATTCTCTATAATTGACTTGACTTTCAATATGCCTAAATTTAATTACAATTCTTCTCTCTACTTATTCTATTTCATGAATAATTTTAACTCTTTGCTGCCGGAGAAAAACCAAAGGAAAAAACAGATTAAAAGAGAGAGAGAGAGAGAGAGAGAGAGAGAGAGAGAGAGAGAGAGAGAGAGAGAGAGAGAGAGAGAGAGAGAGAGAGAGAGAGAGAGAGAGAGAGAGAGACTTGGGGGAAAGACAAGTTGGAAATTTGGAATTAAGTTTTACCATTGTCTTAGAAGCTAGAAATTAATTGAGAAATGAGATAAATCTTTTTCTTTTTCCCTTCGAGCTTACATATAATAACCATAATTTTCATCCAATAGCAAATTAAAAAACCCTAGAAATTTGGATTTCTCTATTTCTCTAAATTCTAAATGGGTATAAATAGTTAAATATATATTGAATATAAGTTTTAGATTATTTGTTGACATCTTTACTATTTTATTTTTTAGAACTAAGTTTGGAATTTAAGTATTTAATTACTTTAATATGTATTTTAATTACTACCCATCTTACATTTGATACTTACGACCAAAAATTTGGCCAGTTAAAGCTAGGGACAATGCCAATTAGGGCCTGGGCCAATCAGGGCCAGGGACAGGGCCAATTAGGGCCAGGGACAGGGCCAATTAGGGCCAACCCATCCCGACCTGGCCCAATTAGGGCGGGAATGGGCTTGGCTTGGCCCTGTAGGGCTTAGGGCCAGGGACAATAATCATTGGCCCTAAACTAGGGCCAGGGCGGGAATGGGCTCAAATTATACCATATAGGGCTGGGCTTGGGATTGCAAAAGCCCGGCCCAGCCGGGCCCAGTTGCAGCCCTAAGGTTAATATCTTCATAGCCTACATATGTCGCCATAAATGCGATTTTGGTGAAGCATTGTTGAAGCTCAGGGGGATGGGAATACATCAAACCTGATTGCTAGTGTTATGTTAGCTAGATGTAATAACTTATCTATTACGACAAAAGGCCAAAATGTTGTGGTTGGTTTAGGTAGGATTTGTGCTAATATCCCCTGGTTACTCCATACCAGTTTTACTTGAATTTCAAGATCCTGCGCGACTTTGATTCCATTAAGCAGTCCCACAAGTATTCCTTCAAGTGTATCATTAGTGTTAATCTTGCCAAAATTGATAGAAATTATATATCCATCGACTGCTACCCCCATGCTCCATCCCACGACGTTCATCCATTTGTTTAGAACCCCTGCACACATTAAAACTACATTAGGCAAACATGGCATATGATTACATATGTTTTCTGCCACCCATGTTGATTCTAACGTATTATTAGTTGAATTAAAAGGTCGTGTATTTCATCACAACTTGTTGTTTTTTTTTTTGTGAAGATCTAACCCACATATTAATACTAGACATGATTATGATTGGGTCAAGCATTTTATGTGAGAATATCATTGAGTTCCTAGCTTGCCATATAAAATAACAAGTGATTATGAAATTAGAGAAAAACCACTTTGCTGTTGCCCCATCAAATTGACGCTGAGTATTTTGACACATACTCAATATCGAAGTATCACTCCAATATTCCGTTCTCAAACCTAATGGCCCTGCTGCATGGATTCTCTTTGACCAATCACATGAAATTAAAATATGCCAGCTAGTTTCAATTTTTTGTCCACACAAAGGACACTCAGGTTTGATGTTGTTCCAGTGAGCTATCTTAGCTCTAACGGGTAGTCCATCATGTAATACCCGCCAGAAAAATGCCAGAAATTTAGGGTGGATCGGTATTTTCCACATAAACTTCCACCATGCCTCGTCCAGTCGAGTCATAGGTGTTGATCTGGCATTCCCAATTACTCGAATTGCGGATTTGACTATAAATTTTCCATTTTGGGATAATATGGATATCCAAATATCATCCCGCTCATACAAAACAACGTGTTGATGTATATTGGGGATGGGGTTAGTAAAGATCAAAGACACTTCCCTTTCCAAGATTTGTGGATCATTGTATGCTTCTTCCACCGTAATATGCCATTGCCTCATTGTTAGATTTTGTGGAATTGAAACTGTTGCCTGTTGGAGTGGTAACCATGGATCAAACCAAGAAGAAGTCTGTTTTCCGTTGCCTACTCTGCACACAAGTTTTTTGAGTTGTGGAAGTATGCTTGAGATACTATTCCATGTCCATGACCCCCTTTTTTTTTCTCCAACTTTTGGGTAAAAAATGGACGAATTTTTGACGTACAGAGCCTTCAAGACTCTGACCCATAAAGCTTGTGGTTGCGTCAGAGGTTGCCATCCTTGTTTAAGTAATAAAGCTGAGTTGTAATCTTCCAATTTCTTGAATTCCAGACCCCCTTCATGTTTCGGTTGACAACACTTATCCCAAGAAATCAAGTTTAGCTGCCTCTGCTCCCCAAGTTTCCCATTCCAGAATTTTCTACAGATGGCATCTATTTTTGCACACATGGACTTCGGGTATCTTATAAATTGCATTTGATACAGAGCCATTGATTGGATTGCGGATTGCATGAGAACCCCTCTCCCCGCAAATGTTAGATTATTTGCTTTCCATCCCGCCATTTTGGTTGCCATCCGAGCCAACACAGGTTGAAGTAACCTTGATTTGCCTCTTCCGACAAGCAGCGTTGTTCCCAAGTATGTAGCTTCCTTCTTGATTTTTGGAACTTGCAAAATGTCCAGTAATCTGTGTCTATCTGTAATAGATACACTCCGACTAAAGAAAACTCCACTTTTGTTGAAATTAATTTCTTGACCTGTCAAGTCAAAGAAAAGTTCCAGTATTGCTTTTAACGCTAGAACTTCTTCTGTGTCCGCTTTACAGAAAGAAAGGTATCGTCTGCGAAGAAGAGATGTGAAATTTCCAGTGCCCCGCGTCCCTGTTTTATACCACTCAGAAGGTTGAGATTCCTGTACTCATTAAGCAAACGAGATAAAACTTCCATAATCAAAAGAAACAGGTAAGGACTTAAAGGACATCCTTGTCTCAATCCTCTATCTCCTTCAAATAAATGATATGGAGATCCATTCATTTTAATTGAGAAAGATGGTGAAGAGATGAGTGCTTTAACCAGGGAACACCATTTTTCATCAAACCCAAGGAATTGAAAGAGATTTAGAATAATGTTTCTATCCGCTCTATCATAGGCTTTGGACATGTCAAGCTTTAGAGCAAGAAAACCCTTCTTTGATCTATAATTTTTCGTAAAGTGAAAAATCTCATGAGCAATGAAAACTTTATCCGTGATTTGTCGGTTTGCTACAAAGGCCCCTTGATTTGATGAGATAAAACTGGGGAGAAGCGGTTTCAATCTTTTGGCTAAAATTTTAGCTATGATTTTGTAGGACACATTACATAGATTAATAGGTCGAAAGTCTGATACTTCCCTCGGATCAACCTTCTTAGGAATGAAGCATAACAAAGTATGATTTACGCCCGGAGGTAATACTTCATTTAAAAAAAAGGATTTGACAAAATCACAGACTTCACCCTTTATTAAATCCTAGAATTTATGGAAGAAAAACGCATTGAACCCATCGACTCCTGGGGCCTTAAAAGGGCCGAGAGAGAATACAACATATCTTACCTCTTGAAGCTCCGGAATCATTGCCATCCCCCTTACATCCTCCTGAATAGATGGAAAGAGACATTTGACAAACTCGGGTCCAGGGGGGTTCATGCTTTGATATATATATTCTTCATATATTCCGCGAAAACCCCCGCAACATCCCTTGGATTAGAATAACAAATTCCATTATCCCAAATTGTCTCAATTTTCCTTTGATGGAGATTTATTTTGGTTGATAAATGGTAAAATCGCATGTTACGATCACCATCCGAGATATACTTACCTCTAGATTTCCGAAACCAAAACATCTCTTCACCATTCAAAGCCCAATCCAAGTGCTGTTTTTTTTGTTGGATCAAACTCCAATCCTGAATCCTCTCATTCTCCAACACCTCAATTTCCAAAGATATTTTATGAAACAAATTATCCACTCTACCAAAGACAGATGAGTTCCAATTTTGCAAAAATCGGGAGAGATTTGCTAGTCTTCCCAGAAAAGAAAAACCAATGTTTTCTTCCCAAGCAGACCGGCAAACAGAGCGGAAAATTAGGATGAGAAAACCAGGCATTCTGAAAATGAAAGAGTTTCTTTGCAAAACCTAATTTACGAATTGGTTCCAGAATTAAGGGATTGTGATTAGACCTTGTCGTTGGTAACTTATTTATTCTAGGATTGGGAAAAGTACCGACCCAAGATGGAGAACAGAAGACTCTATCTAATTTCTCCCTAACAAGCTTAGGTGGAGCTTGTCTATTAGTCCACATGAAGGGACACCCAGGAGGTACCAATTCCATCAATTGTTCATCCATCAAAAATTTTCCTAAAATTAGATTGAGCACCCGAAGATTTGAAAGTACCCCCCATCTTCTCATTCTTTTTGAGAAGCTCATTAAAGTCACCCATTAGAATGAAAGGGTCTTGGAGAGTTTGTAAAACGGATCCTAACACAGTCCAAAATAGCTTTCGGTCCTTACATTGTGGGGGGAGCATAGACGAATCCAACCACCACAAAGTAGGTACCCAGCTGAAATCGGATAATGATCGAAGAAGAATCAGAATAAATTAATTGTGTCTGAATTCCAGAAGTGGCTAACACAATCAATCCACCCTTCAAGCCTTTAGTCCCCCTACTGGCAATATGCTTAACAATATCATATCCATTAAAGAGCCTATTTTTTTTTCCAGAACTAGCCTCTGATGATCCTTGCACTTAGTTTCACACAAAAAATTATTGTTGGAGTATGTTTCTTTATCAGTTTCCCTAAGCATTGTTGAGTGAAATTTCCATTGATGCCCCTCACATTCCAAGCTAGGATTTTCATAATGCAACCAAGGAGATATAAGGTTCAAAAGGAAATGCTTCAGCTCACAGAGTTGTTTCCACCACCTCTCTCCCCAGTTGAGACACACAGACCAGAATGACAGAAATTTAATCTATATATATATATATATATATATATATCTGATAAGTCCAAATAGAAAGGGTGAAACCTCAAATAGCTTCCACCAGAACAGAATAGAGGCTAGAGCAGACATATAGTCATAAAACTAATTAAACAGACCTTAATTTAAGCAAAGAACCTATTTCTAGAAACAGGATGAAGTTTATGCAACCAACTCATGATGATAGCAAGTATTGAAATAAACAGAACAATACATAAATCGAAAAATTCAGAGTATTTGTGATATAGGAAAACCTGAGGGGTGCCAGCTACCGGATCCACCATTATGTTCTGAAACGCAGCCTGAGGAACTTGTTGAGTTGGATCTAGCTGTTGTATTGGTATAACAGGATGAGGATTAAGAAGGTAACATGCCTCAACCGAGCCCTAGATAGACCAAAACAGATTAATGGGTTCCATGGATTGAAGCATTAATGAGTCAAAGAACATATTGAAGCGATCCAGTGGTTGTAGTTGCATGTAATCCGGGGAGGTCCTTCGATGTTTGCGAGTGTCTGGGATCGTGATAATGGGTTGGTCATCCACCCTAATATCCATATGAGACCCTTGATCCATCATATTCATCTCCTCACTTGCCTTATCCACTTCATTTTCAGCAAAGGTATCCTGTGGCTCAGTTTGTGTCTCTGCGCATCACCGGTTGATTTCTTTGACTTCCCTTCCAGCGGATCATATTTCCCATCTAACTTTGGACAATCACATTTTGAGACCAACGTTACAGATTGAGTATTCAAGGTCTGAATAGAGACTCGCTCCAAATGCTCCATTTTTGTCAGAAGCAAGTCCATTTTCTCTTTCAGTTGAGGACCCAAGCCCGAAACAGTGAATTCCGTTTCCTTTTTCCCAGATCCATTCTTTTCTCCCCCCTGCATTGCCCCAGTCCGCCCCTCAGCCATATGAGGACCATGAGTAACATCCTTCAATTCTTCATCATTTAAATTAAGAAATTCTTCAAAGTTGAAGCTTTGAGGAGCTTCCAAAAATTCTAAAAATTGTACCTGTTTACTTCCTAGTACATCTTCATCCGTAGCCAAGCACTTCTCAATTTCCATGTTCTGAGACAAATTTATCTCCACAGCCTTCCCCTTCTTTGGTAATTTATCACCCATAACAAAAGTATCTCGCTAAGCATTCCCTGAAGCGACAGGGCTTTTTATGTTCTTCAATTTTTGTAACTCTGCGAACCGTTCGCCCCCCTTTCCACTCCCCACAAGACTTGCATCCACTTGAAGTGGTAGAGCGTTACTTATTTTTCTAGTATGATTCCCAATATCATCATCCACTCGACGACTTCCAGAATCACACCCACGACTTCCAGTCCTAACACACCGGCGGCCACCATCATCCGCAAGGCACCTATCCCTCTTGACGTCAGACTTCACCAAAGGAGGGAGCTAGAAGAGACGTTCCAAGCATGAGGAAGTGAGCACCCCAGCACTCCCCACATGAATTGGTTGTGTTAAGAGATCCCTGTAAATAAAATCTTGAGTTGAAAGGCCTGTATCATCACGCACCTTCATCGGACACCCACTAACAGAATGGTCAATCTTTCCACATTTGACACAAATTTGATGTAGTTCATACTTAACCTCCATGTTAACCCACTCGTCCCTACAACTCTTCAGTTGGGCAAAGAGACGAACCGGATGATTAAGATTGTGCATAATCTTAATCCTTGCAGAGTCTTCTAGAAGTTTCAGAGCAGCCATGTCCAATTGAACATTCACCACCTTCCCGACTTCGTTTGCACCCTTTAGAATAATGCCATAGTCGAAACAGTCCTTCATGATATTCCTCATTTGAACCCAAACTGCAATTGGAGGCATGATCCTAGATTGAGAGTCTTTAGGAATGGGCATAAGAGCAAGATGCAGTAGGCGACGATCCAACCACCAAGGCGACAGAGAAAGAACTTCATTTCTATTAGCCTCCACCGCAAAATAGCTCTAAAACCATTCCTGCTGAGTAGAGAAATATCCACCGCGCCTAAAGGAACCCACATCTCCACAAGGTTTCTGCAAATATCAGACAGGTGCTCAACTCTATCACCAATGACTTGGCCATATAAAGTCTTCGCAGCTAAACACTTAGCATAAGAGGTTGAAGAACCTCCAGTCAATTCGCCATTGAAGCTTAACGACCTCTTGATGTTATCCCTAGAGACAGAATGACCCCTTGAAGTGTGATAAGAGTAGTGAGGAAACCCATCCAAAGATTCTCTGTAGGCCGGTCCCCGAAAATGTCCCAAATTCCCTTGTCTTCCCATCAGCAACCCGAAAGTTCGCTGTTTCCAACAACCACAACCACTGGACCAACAACAATCTTACCTGAAAATAATAGAAAGCAAAAAGAACAAACCGAACCCCACAGATCTAAAAGAAGTAACTTCAAGTGACTGCACCGCCA
Organism: Hakea prostrata; assembly: GCF_041222555.1. NCBI lineage: Eukaryota > Viridiplantae > Streptophyta > Magnoliopsida > Proteales > Proteaceae > Hakea > Hakea prostrata. Next base: position 12,470,986 of record NC_142605.1, read on the forward strand.
AAACAACTGAGAATATTCAGCTTTAATAGAAGTGCAGAAAGCGACCTTAGAGACCAAGCTTGAGAAATCCAAAAGTAATTAGCACACAATAGGCATAACAAAGGGAAACTGAAAGAGACGAGACAAGCTTTAAGGAGAAAATGCAGAAAGAAAGATAATAGAAAAGGAGAAATAAAGAAGGATAAAAAGTATTGAAATAACGCTAGGTGAGTTAAGAGGAGAGGCCGTAGAGTTTGGGGTTGGTGAGGGCATAACTCACCGACAGCGCAGAAGCGCTGTGGTAGGTATGCCATAAATGAAATGTAGAGGATTACCGTTGAAAACATCCTACAAAAAACCACAGACGCCTGTAGAAATATTCAGCAAGTTCCTCAGTGATGTTCATCAAATAATAATTTCATCCAGGCAGTGGCACCCCTTCAGAAGGAGTTACTCCATGTCAACAATCGAATAAAAAAAGGGTATATGAAAACGCATCATTACAGCGATTGGAAAGTAAAGGATGGTAATGGTGTAGAACAAAGATTGCAGAGAAAGTTGGGAGGAAGAAAATTGGATATTGGGTTGCTCTAAAGAATCCAGCATTTGTTGAAGGACTGTTATCACTTTGCTGTTAAAAACCACTTTGCTGTTGCCCCATCAAATTGACACTGAGTATTTTGACACATACTCAATATTGACGATATTGATATTAAAAATTGTCTCCTTTGCGACGAGTATATCTACCGTCAGAATGCGTTAACTTTACCCCAAAAAACAAAATTCAGAATGCCTTGAGAGTGGTAATCACACTTTACTCCTTCGCAAATTTTTTGATAGAGCGACCTCTTGATTCCGTTGTTCTCACTCTCAGTGATGATAATAATTAGAGCAAATTGCACTGGCACTCCAAAATGGAGGCCTTAAAGCACTGACACCCTACTTTATGTTTATTGCCCAATTTGTCATTGAAAACCTTTTAGACATTATTTATGATAGATATTTTTTAATATAAACAGTGATTTAACTATTTTCAGTGATAAATTTGACAAATATATCCAATAAAAATCCAATTTTGGGGTCTCTGTGCTTTATAAACATAAAGTGGGGTGTCAGTGCTTTAAGGCATCCATTTTGGGGTGTCAGTGCAATTTATTCTAATAATTAATAGTGAAGCAATCAACTCAAGTGTGTAAACTAAACAAGAAAAACATACCTACAAAAGTTGAGTCGCAAAATTACCTTTTTACTTTCTAGTCCCTCGCAAATAAAATCGTAGAGAACTTGATAAGGGAAGAGATGGTTGAGCATTGAAAGTAATAAGAGGGGCAATAGAGGAATTCAGGATGAAGGCAATTGGTTAAAAAATTGGAAAACATATATTTAACCAAAACCTGCCTACCTGCACATCAGAGGCGCTTAGATTTCCAGGATGCTAGACAATAAAGAGAAGCTAGCTGGAAGTTCAACTATTCCTTCTTTTAAACAAAAGAGAAGCTAACTGGAAGTTCAAGCCTACACTGCACCATCTCGACTCGTTTTTTGAGAACTCCACAGATCTGTAGGACTTTCATCTTCCCTTTCTTTTCTTTTTTGTTTCGCCCCAGCTCAGTCACCTCACGCTGTTGAAGCTTACCCAAGCTGAGCAAATTAACCCCACCTGTCTGTTCTAAAATTTAATGGTGAGAGGATCTATTTCACTGGATTACTCTGAAATGCTCTTTACTTAGGCCCCCTGCTGGGGGGCTAGGTCTTGGTCTCAACGGCTCCTTCTGCGATTTACGGTTGATGGTAAGTATTGGTTGATTGTTTAATCCCTCCTATCTTGATTAATATTCATGTTGTGTGCAGGGATGTAGCTGCTGTAACCCATCTTTTCCCTCCTTAGTGCAGCCATCCCATCGCATCCAAAGCTTACTCTGGTTCTCTGAAGCATTCTCTCCCTTTTGAAACCAACCCACTGCGTGACCCTCTCCCTGAACTCTCAAAGGATGATGATTGTCTTTCTCTGGTCTGTCTTTAATTCTCATATGACCACCAACCCCAATCTTTCCATTTATGGAAGATCTACACACTCCTTCTGCTGGGCCACTAAATACTAGCGGAAATCTCTTTTTCTAGCTGAAATCACTATCTCCTTTCCCCTGCAACTCTTCTTCATTACCATACCAAAAATGGTAAGATCTGCGGGCTGGCCTACTCCACCTCTGCCCACAATTGAACCAATACCTCTAGATATTGGCTCAGGACAATCCTCCACCCATTTTGAAAAGAAAAAAAGGAAAAGCAGCTTCATGGAACAAAGTTCACCACCATGGGTCTTGGGCTTCCAACAATGATGTCACTGTTCTTCCGGTGACTGCAGAAAATAGAATCCTATTTGGATATGCAATTGGGTTCAAGGCTGATTCGATCCTAGCCATTGGGAAGAAGCTTACTACTTTATGGGCACCTCTTGGAGCCTTACAAGTCTTCTATGCTGGGATTGATTTGTTCAAAGCCTCTTTTGTGTCGAAGGAGAGAAGGAATCAGGTATTTTCTTTATCACCATGGTGGCTGGGAACATCTATACTCCATCTGTCTTTAAAACCCATTCCTGAGTTTAGAACAAATGCTACTCTACCTCCCATTGTAGTCTGGATTCAAATGAGAGGCATTAGTAGTGAAAATCGGCTTTCCATGGCTGTATATGGGGCGGCAGCTGCTATTGGCAGAGTAGTTGAAGTCCATCTTAATCCAGTGGACATTGGCATACCTTCTAATTCTGCCAGGGTTAAAATAATGTTGAATATCAACTGCACTGTGGGGTTCAGGGCTGCAATCCAATGTCCTAAAGGATCTTGGGCCCCTGTGCAACTTTTATATGAGGTAAGGATCCTCTGCCTGAAGTGTGGAAGATAAGTCATACTACAAACAATTGCACAGAAGAGTTTAGCTTTAACCCAGGTACATGCTGCCAAGCTCTTAAGGAAAATCTGGAAGTTGTTGATTTCTTTAAAGGACTTCAGACTGAGCCAATTGAGGGGGGGGGGCTTTCTAGGTTTCACTCTACAAGAGACTTGGAAATTCTGTCGGCCCTCCCTACTGTGGATCGAGTATCCATTCTTCCTACTATTATTCCCCCATCCTCCAAGGCAGTAGCTTCAACAGTTCCATTAGTTGATGGCTTAGATGTCTTTGGGGGTGAGGGCATGGAGTTCCTAAATTTAAACTTCAACAACTCACCTCCTTAGAGCTTTGAGGAGGTCTTAATTGAGTCCAATTCTGTGATGATTCCATCAGAGGAAAATCTTGAAGGCCTCTCTACAATCTATCAGATGAGGTCTGATATTACACCCGGCTCCCTTTCCCGAAGTAACATGAATGTGAATGCTAGCTTGGCTGTGAATTCTGTAGAGCAAGCCAACAACTGCACTAAATTCTTCACTGTGGGTGATTTTAAAATCCCTACACACCCACAACCTCTTAAAGACAAGAATGGTCCTCTCTTGAAGCCTAATCTTGCTTCTATGACCCAAATGAATTACATAGCAGCAACATTTGGCATGCTCATTTTGCAGAGGGCACCCCCACTGTTATGAAAGCTACCGAGGTTTCAAAAATACAAAACCTTGAGTTTACTACTGGCTCTGAATCCCATTTAGGGAATCTTGGATCCAAACTGGATCTAGTCGGTGGATCTACTGTGATTGACCGACCAACTGAAGAAGAAAAAGAAGAAAAAAATGAAAACTCAGCTAAATCCTGGACAACTGAGGAAGGGAATGAAGAAAAAAGAGGGGGAAAAAATGAGAGTGCACAAAATAAAAGAATCAACTCAAAAGAAGGGGGGGGGGAAGTAGGTGAAGGAGCTGATGAAGGAGAAGATCTACGATTATGGGCTGACGTGGACGTTTCTAAAGCCACTAGTTCAAATGCCCAAATTGTCATAGATTACATTACTGTAGTACAAACAGGAAATAAGCAAGAAGCAGGAAAGAAATTACAAGAAGATTCATAGGAAAAAAGAAAGGAAAAAGGATCAAGCAAGAATATGGAGAAAGAAGGAAACACTGATGCAAAGACTAGAGATAATGAAGAAAGTTCATTTGTTCTTGAAGGTGCAACAACTCAGGCTGGCAAAGGGATTGAGGCAGGAGTAGAAGAGACTACAGTAGCTTACATTTCTGACTCTACCACAAGAAGGGTGACTATCAGCATGCTATTGCTGCAAACATGTCCAGTCAACAGCATGTTAGAGAGATGGAAAGTAACTGAATTGAAGATGGGCTCTCAAAGACAAAGGAAACACGTATTACAGGGGAAAGAGCTGCAGAGGAAGAGGACAGGCAGAGGCTGAAAAGACCTAGTCTCCCACACATTCTCCAAACCAAGGAGCAGGATCAGCTCAGACATTTTCTGGACAACTTTGAAAGAAAAGGAGGAATATTCAATAACTCCTTTAATGCACAGAATGTGAACTTCTACTATTCTTGTATGGAGCCAAAGAAATCTGGATCTTCAGCCACTACCCAAGAGGAGATCAACTATAGCACAAGCCAACCCCCAAGCCCCAACCTGAACAAAAAAAGGAGAAGATTACCAGAAAGTTCTTCTAATTCTGATCCTATGGATACCCTAAACAACACTTTATATTCGGTCCTTGCTACCTGCCCCCAACCCTGGGAAACTTTTATGCGCTACAGGATGGGAATTGAGGCGAGGTTCAACAACTACATCCTGCAAAACAACCTGATGCAATCCATGATGAACAATAACCAACATGAGCCAGAACCAATTGCAAGATGAAGGCCAGGACCAAGCAACCGATGCCCCCCAGGTCTTTCCCTACCACCTCTATAGTGACTTTTTTGACAGCTGTATTACCCATTTTATCTGCGTTTTTAGCATATTGTTCTGCTGGTTTAACAACATTCAGTTTATTCGATGGAATAAGTATCATGCCTAGGCTTTGCTTTTGAAAATATTTCGTTTCTAATATCTGTGCTAGAATTTTCCTTATCTTATTATCTATCTATGTTAGGCTGTACCTTCTTTTGATCAGTGTTTTTTCTTTATTGTCTACTTATAGTCTTGCTGTTTTGTTTGTCCTTGATTACTCTTATTGAATTCGGGTGATGCAATACCATCTCTATCCCCTTTTCTTCTTGTGGAATTGATTGGTATTACTAGTTGTTATTCTCACTATGAGGACTTGCTCATGGAATGTAAGAGGTATTAACGAGAAGTTCACTGCTCAATGCTTGACCAAGATAACCAAGAAACAACACTTGGATCTCATGTTTTTATGCAAAACTAAATGCATCGATCATGAGAAATTCTTTGGCCTAAGGAAAAAAACCTTTAGGAATCTTGAACCTTTAGCTTTTTCAAAGAGTTATGGGAGAAGAGGTCTTAAAGGAGGACTATGCCTTCTAAAGAACCCTAGTGTTGAGGCAACCATCATCCATACTCATCAATCTTTCATTGTTGTCCATGTCTCGAACAATAATACCTCTTGGATCATTATTTTCATTTATGCACCCCCTACGTACATTGAAAGAATTACCTTCTGGGGAACACCTTCATGGCTTCATTGAGAACCTGACCCACACTTTTCTTGTTTTTGGGGATTTTAATGAAGTCTTGAAAGCTGAAGATAAATGTGGAGGATCTTTCAAACCTTCACCTTCCTTGCATCTTCTAACTCATATCATTGATGGCTACGCCTTAAACCAACTCCATGGAACCGGGAACCCGTTCACTTGGTCAAATTTGCAAAAACCACCTAAATTGGTTAAAGAAAAGTTGGATCATGCCTTCGCCTGTCCTAATTGGATTTCCATCTTCCTAGGGCATCCATTCAAGCTCTACCTCGACTAGGGTCGGATCACAATCCTCTTCTCCTAACCACTGAACCTTCTACTCTGCATGGAAGGAAATTATTTCATTTCCAGAATGCCTGGTACCAACACCCTGATTTTCTTGACCATCTTAAGACTGCATGGGCAGCTGATGGAGACCAGGGATTACAAGTCAAATTGGCAAACCTGTCTCGGTTTCTACAACACTGGAATAGAACCGTGTTTAGAAATATTGATAATCTTTTCTTTACCATCTCCTCTGAAATTGATGCTCTTCAAGCCTCCAACAATCCAAACATTGAGTTAATCAATCAAAAGATCACCACCATTCAATGGGCCCTCCAGGCTGAAGAACATTTCTGGTTCCAAAAATCAAGAGAAAAATATATCACTGATGTAGACAGAAAATACCAAATTTTATCATCTGGCGGCAAAGATTCGCACTCAACAGAAGAGAATTGACTTCTTAGATCATGATGGCCATATCATCACAGGTAATGTAGAAATTGCAACCACTTTCGCGGCCTATCTAAAAGACCTCTTCACCTCGTCTAATCCACTGGATCGAACTTCGTGGAAGCATTATTTCCAACTTTGGACCATCAACTGATACCACAGCGTATCTCCCAACCACCGTCGATGGAGGAAATTAAAGAAACTCTATTTTCTTTGGCCCCACACAAAGCACATGGGATGGATGGGTTTAATGTTTATTTCTACCAAAAGAATTGGGAACTGCTTAAAACAGATTTATGCCTCTTTGTTCATAATTTTTTTCTTACCTCAGAGTTACCCTTTGGCATTAACCATAACCTGGTTTGCTTCATTCCAAAAGCTGAAACCCCTAGGAAAGTGTCGGACTTTCGTCCTATCAGTTTATGCAATGTTACCTATAAACTTTTAGCAAAAATCCTTGCTAAAAGACTCAAACCGTGTTTGCATAACATCATCTCTCCCTGTCAAGGCGCCTTTGTCCCTAATAGACAAATCACGGACAACATTAAGATTGCACATGAGATCTTCCACTTTATGAACACAACTAGATCCAAAATTGGATATGTCCAAAGCTTATGACAGAGTAGAGTGGAGAGTATCATTAACTTGTTCCGAATGTGGGGCTTCGACAACCATTGGTGTCAACTTATCAATAACCTGATATCTTCAACATCATACTCAATAAAGCTGAATGGAAGCCCTTTCCAGTGGTTTAACGCTTCTCGAGGACTCAGGCAGGGATGCCCCTTAAGTCCATACCTTTTCCTTATGATCATGGAAGTCCTATCAAGATTACTCACTGAATATAGGGACCTCAACCTCTTCAAAGGAATCAAAATAGCCAGGTATGCCCCTGAAGTCTCCCATCTCTTTTTTGCGAATGACACTTTTCTATTCTGCAGAGCAACAAAGGAAGATGTCTTAGCCATTCAAGCTACCATCGACTTGTTCTCGGACATCATAGGGCAGGAAATCTATTTCAACAAAAGTGGGGCTTTTTTCTCAAGAAATGTGGACCAGGTCAACAAAGGAGCAATCCTATCGGTGCTTGGCATTCAGGAAATGAAAAAGAATGCAACCTACCTAGGAACTAAAATGTTCCATGGAAGAAGCAAGAAAAAACATTATGACCTTCTCATTCACAGAATGAGAAACAAAATGGCCACCTGGAAAGCATCAACTTTATCTTACGCAGGAAGGGAAGTACTCATGAAATCTGTCCTTCAATCTCAATCGATCTATCTAATGCAGTGTTTTCGGTTCCCCAAATTGATATGTAGGAAACTAGATACAATCTGTCAATGATTTTGGTTGGGAAAACCTAACAAAATCAAACAATTCACGCTAATCTCTTTGGGATAAATGCTGCAAACCCAAACAACAAGGAGGGTTAGGCTTCAAAAGAATGGAACAGGTCAATAGTGCAGTACTGCTTAAAAAAGGATGGAGACTCCTCAATCAATAGCAGACTTTGTGGGGTGGAATTCTCAAAGCAAGATACTTCCCCAACTCTTCCATATTTGATCCTAAAGTTGTAAAAAAGAAAGGATCATGGATATGGAATAGTATGACCACCATTATCCCTACACTACAAACTATGGTACAAAGGAAAATTGGTGATGGTAGAAACACGTACTTTTGGTTTGACCCATGGGTACAGCCAATGGTGGATCCTAGGGTCAGCAATATCAATCTCCAGCTAGGGAAAAGGAATGCAATGGTGCAAGAAGTATACAATGATTACCAACAACGAAGAAGGGATCTGAACAACCAAAGCATTACGGATCCACTAATCTCTTTTATCTCTCAGCTAAATTTTCCAATCCACCCATCCCCAACACAAGACTCATGGTTATCTCTATTATCGACAACAAGAGAATTTACTGCAAAACTAGCAGGAATTGCGTTATCTAATATAGATAATAATGAGTCCCTACAAAGTTCTCCCCGTTGGTGGAATTTTGTATGGAAATTACCTATTCACCGAAGTTTAAAATCTTTTTTTGGCGACTTTTAAATGTAGGACTGCCAACCAAAATGATCATCAACAAATGGGCAGGAATGAGTACAACATGTGAATTGTGCAATGACAAGGAAGAATCACTTTGGCACATTTTCATCTCTTACGAATGGACAAAAATAATTTGGGCCACCGGACCACTAGGACTTATAATGGAACACATCAGAAGCACTTCTATCCTTAACTTATGCACATCCTTTCTAACTGATTACCATTTTGGCAAAAGCACTAAAATTTGGTTCTTATCAAATTTTACAATTTGCTGTTATTTCATTTGGCTAGCAAGAAATGCCAAAGTATACAGCAAAAAGATGACCAACCCCTCTCAAATAATTGAAAATGTCAATAGATGGATAAAAGATCTAAATATTGGGATCAAAAACATTGATTATACCAATGCGGCTACTATAAACCAGAACACTTGCATTAAATGTATGCATTTACACAATAACTTTGGAAACTTAGTACTTTTAATGTGTGTAGGGTTATCTGATGAACTGAATCAAGATAGATGGCAAGCAGGATTACTATGGGAAGGGAGAATTCGAGATGTACGAAAGGGACAGGCAACATGAGGACAACGGCTACAACAATTACTGCAAGCTATATGGGAAGTATTATAGCAAGCACGACAACAGGACGTGCAGCCCAAATATATATGGTGTGATTACCTAGAAGGGGACCTCTTCACAAATGTTGGCAAAACATATCAACTATCCCCCCCACTTTTCCCCCTATTTTGGCAAGGATAATACCAATCACAACCAAATTAGAAGTATGTAATTTAAAATAGGATGCAACAATAACCTGGCTCTTTAGTTTATCTGATGAACTTATAGGACTCAGGTGTATTGAGACCATGTCTCATATGGGCTGTAACCAACTTATCTAAGTTTACATATATTATTATCTTTATCTTCAAAAAAAAAAGGATGAAGGCAATTGAAGCAAAACCAAGAAGGAAAACCCAATATCAGTTAGTGGTGTCAGCCAGAGAAAAGGCGTGATACCATGACATAGAACAATGAAAATCCTACCCAAAAAAAAAAAGAAAAACAATGAAAAGTGTTTTTAGGGTTACAAATGTCTGTAGAGTCATGAGATTCCAAGATGAAGAAAACTCCGAAAGTATACCATGAAACACTAGTGACAACTAGCAGATGGCTCTCCTTGACACTAGTCCAAAATCTTCAAAAATGTTGAACCAAAAGGGGAGGTCAATTATTTTTAGCTAGAGTCAAAAGAAGATTGAGCACTTCTTGCTTGTTATATCAAATTTCTTCTACAATTAAGTGATCTAGTGCTCATTGGATGCTAATCACATCAAGCTCTATGGGAAAATCTAAATCGACACTTCCTATATTATTGATAAGAAAAGTCTTGTTTAAAAAACATTACAAACAAATCCCAATTGTTTCAAGGTAGGGAATAAGCTTCTACAAGCATCAAAGCATAATAATGGGAGGGTGGGGGGGGGGGGGGGGGGAAGCACTCATACTACACAAGCACAAACCATTGGCATGGGAGAAGATAGAACTTAAGTAATGGGAGTTAGAGATATGGGTTTGAGGAAGACTAGAACATAAAATTGGAGAGTAAGAGAGGGAAGCAGGGGTGTCAACTATGAGGTTTGGGGTGTTTTGATTTGGGCTTAACGGTTTCGGGCATAAAAACACCAAGCCCAAACACAGTCAATTTAGAAAATAACAGTTTTAGTTCAATTTCAGTTTGGTATGATTTGAGTTTGGGTTGGCTAAAGGTTTGTGTTAATAGTGTGGATTCGAGTTGGGGCATTTTTGAGACCATTATCAATTCGTTATAAAACCGTTATAGCTTATTTGCACAATATTGTTATTCACTCTTAAAAATAGATTTTGAGCAGAAAATAGAGAGCATTTGAAGCTAAAGTTAGTTTTATGGCACTAAGTGTAAGTTAAACTTAAAATATATTAGAGAATTGAAGCTCAAAATTAAATATATGGATGTTTTATAAATGTAGATGGTATTGAATAGAAAACTATATCTCCAAAACTATATCTTACAAGAAAACTAAGACCTCTCGACGAAAAAAAATTAATGGGCTTAGTAGAACTAGTCTACTGTAACCTCTCCAAAACTATATCATAGTAGAACTAATGGGCTAACAGGTAGCACATAAACTGGCTAGAACAAGCCCAAACCATTCGGACATTGCCACCTCAGCTGAAACATAGCCATTAGGATTCAATTTGGGTTGGTTCGGTTTGGTTTTAATAGTTCGGATTGCAAATTGACACCCCTAAAGGGAAGGCATCCTAAATTTCCCTTGGAGTGGAGAAAGCCATATATCCTATTTATAGGAAGATCCTCCTAAGTATTTATGTGATACCACAAAGGACATCTACAGCACAATAGAAGACTCCATGGCATATGTGGTTTTCTATCCCACCATTGCTTGTCCTTTGCGATTATTCAACCATAAGGTAAGATAAAATTTACATCTATAAGCCAAGATAGATGAGGTTTACAATGCCACATATAGCCCCTTTTGTGAAATCCCTTGGATTCCTAACCCTTTAACCCATGGTTTCAAAACTGCGAACCCGGAGCTCGAGTAGATGACAATTGTGGACCATTCAAGTCGAGCCCAGAAGTTCGGAAATGGACTCCGTAGAAGTGGATGACCTTGTAGAAGACTCAGCCCCTCTATTAAAGTTTAAGAGGAGAGAGAAGACCAGTCAAGAAGGCTTAAAAAGAAGGTTTTCACACTTCCAAAAACCAATGGAGGAAGACTCAAATATCAAGGTAAAATACACCATTGATTAGGCCTTGAAATGACCTTTCTACCCATCCAAGAATCACAAAAATCGGTCCCCTCATGAGAGAGTTAGAGGGCCAATTGATTGGAGCCAATTAAATGGCTACATCGACCGCCCTCTACCCAATTGCTTGGCAGACTTAGTATTTCGGACCAGAAACCCTATTTTAAGTTTCCAACCCCTCGTAAACGTATTTCTTATTGCTAGAGTGGTGCTGAGGGCTTGGGAGAGAAGAAATTCAAGGAATTTGGTGGATTCCTTCCATGTGGCATCACATCGATGCTTGAATCATCGCAATAACACTTAGAAAGGTGAGTGTTCTTAAAAACCATATTTTTCTTACCCAATTTTGATGGTGATTATTAGCAATGAATGCTAGGTTATGGTTGTTGGAGTGATTAGGTTTCATTGAATGCTTCTCCTTGTTTCTCTTTGTGTCTTCCAACTTCTTTGAGAGTTGGTTGTGCGAATCTTTGCATTCAAAACTATATTGAACCTCTCTGAGACTCCCGCGGGCAAATACAAGGAGCCAAATTTGGGGCTTTTCATTTGAGACCTAATTGGGATGTTTGGATGATGTTTTGGAGACCCTAATATTGTTACTTTGAAGAACCCAAAGTCCCATTTTGAATTGATTTTGAATTGATTTTGAATAGAAGCTGAAATGGGAATTTTTGCTCATGAGGATTTTGGTAGGGGGGTTGACTAGCCAGTCGACTGGTCTTGTAAACCTATCCAACTGGCCATATTTGGGATGTGTGTTTTGGCCCTCCGTTGACCGCCAATTGGTCCCCGATTGCTACTCACTCACTTTCTTGAAGAACCCAAAGTCCCATTTTGAATTGATTTTGAATCGAAATCGGAATTTTTGCTCATAAGCATTTTGGCAGGGGGGTTGACTAGCCAGTCGACTGGTCCTGTAAACCTATCCAACCAGCCATATTTGGGATGTGTGTTTTGGCCCTCTTTTGACCCCCAATCGATCCCCGATTGCTACTTACTGACGTTCTTAGGTACCTAGGGTTATTTTGGTCTAATTGCACTCTCTTTGGCGAACTTTTTGGGACTTTGAAGAGGATTATTAACTTGAAAAGGTGAGGAAAATACTTAACCATATCTTGTGTAATTGTTGATGTTATTTGAATCTTCCTTTAAATTGTTATCATGTACTCTATTATAAATTGTGTGAGACTTTGCACTAACAGAAGGTACTGTTATTTTCTATTAGTTTCTACCTTCAAATTTTATGAATTGTTATATGCGAATGATGTGAATGTGTGGATTTGATTGTGGGATTTGTCATCTTGTACGTATATACCCACTAGGGCTGTGGGTTCGCCCATTACCCTGGTGACTATATATATATATATATATGTGCACTTAGACCTAAGCACGTGGATACTAGGTGTCTAGTTTTGTTGGTTAGGACCGTTAGGTAACCCCATGAGTATTGTTACCCTTCTAGCAGGGGTATTGAAGTCAATTAACATGTGATGTCAGTGGTTGGTGTCACACCCCACCCAGCTGGATCCGATCATACCCGAATACCCGTGGGGGTGATACATCGCAAGACCTAGGTTCAGTGAAAATTCCATACAACACATGATATAGCATAATTAAAAGGACAAGAATAAATCAAATTCAAATAATAAGTTATCAAATCTGGATTATCTAAAGTTAATCAAAATGGACATCAGAGTTTAAAGGAAGAATAGTTTGTTGCAGCGGAATTTAAACTAAAATGATTCCCTAATGGAATCATACCCCATAAGAACAATCTTTGCATGAGCATGAAGCTCCATGCAAATCTACATCTTCTTTAGTCACCCCTTCAAGAAAGTCTGTCGGCAACGAATCCTCCACTTGGAAGGAGTCCTCATAACCTGTAGTATATTCTAATAGAAACAGACATATATAAAGGAATGAGTTCAACAAAACTCCGTGAGGTCAACTCAACATCATATCATGCATTTGTTCACAAGATTCCACATCATATCATGCATTCGTACACAAGAATCCACACCACACATATAGCTTGAGTATCGATAATGTAATTAATGATAATGATATGATCTATGAATGATTATGATATTCTGCTCCTAACTTTATCATCAGGTCTCTATGGTAGACACGCATTAAGTTTCTACACCAATCTCCTTTGGGCGGTCTCAGTCACTCTCCCTCAACAAGAGACGTCTATTGGGTTCTCCGCGGTGGTTGGGTAAAGTATTGTTAAGCCATGGTTGGGGTATAGGTCACCACTCTCTTATATCACCGTTTGGTATGAGATTTGGTGCATGTCGAGGATAATCCTAGCCCAGTGCAAAGTCATACGGTCTCGTACTACATATGGTCCGGATATCTCCCCTCATGCCTAGTGCTCTTTTGGTTTGATACCTTCCCACCTATGAATGGAATCCTCAATGGGAGGCATCTTCTGGACCCCATCCACATAATAATGGATAGGATGCTCTCCATGCCCTCTCACAGGTTGGTTACCGGTCTTGAGCGCCCATGAGCCCTTATCTATTATATGCAACCATACCTCTCTATGATGATAGTGGGCCTGCTTGACACTCAGGACCCAGCCACTAACATCACGGGATAACCGGCTTCAATACCCCTGCCGGAAGGGTAGTAGTACTCATGAGGTCAATTGGCCAAACATTTCTAAAACATGCCCTAGGTATGTTAATTAGAAATCAAGGAAAGTGCCAAGGGCACCATAGGAATGCGTCCCATACCACATCCACTGGTGTCCAATGACAGAAACGCCAAAAGGGCATTCCCCATTCCCCAATCAAAATTTAGGCAATCACATAAGGTCACTAGGGCAATGGGTGAACCCACAACCCTAGTTGGTAAATAGATATAAGAGAATCGAAGTCTCAAAACCAATCCTACACATATTCTCATATCATCATTCAAAGAATATTGAAATGGAAGCAAACATTCTTTCTTACCTTTCATTCATGCAAAGACCCACACATAATCACAAGATAATAAATACTAAAGCAAGACAAGATATCAATAATGAAATTTAATTAACATAATTAAACATGCAAGATAAGGTTAAAGTATATTCATCACCTTTCTAGTTAGCATAAGCTTTCCAAAGTTCCACAAAGTCACACTTACGAGTTGGTGAGTATAATCAAAATAAACCTAATCATGTAAGAAGATCAATAAACATAAATTAGAAACAATTATGTTTTAAAAGAGTTCCCAAAATCACCCAACAAAAGCCTAATTTGCCAACTACGTTCGAACCCACTGTTCTCAACCTAGTTTCGGCGAAAATCAATATTTCGCCATTGATTTGAAGTAGAATCGAAACGAAACTTTGGGAATGTCTAATTGGAAGCAATAGGGTCCTAAGGGTACCTTCAATTTTATCCAATTCGTTCTGGATCAAAAAGCCCCAAATTTGGCTCTCGAGAGTGCCCGCGGGTGCCTCTGAGAATCAAAACGCAAAATCGTTTGCAATGATTCACACAAACCACTCACAAATTAAAGAGAGAACATAAATAAAACTATTTGCAAGAATTCATTAGGCCTAACATGCAACAACTACCCAAATCCATCATTTATTGCGAAAAACACCTCATAAAACCAAGCTCAAAGAGGAGGGTTTGAGGATTCTTACCTTTTCTAACGATTCCGCAATGATTCGAGTGCCGACACTCTTCCAAATGGTTAGAAACCCTCATCTCCCTTGGTTTCTCCTCTTCCTTTAGCCTCAGCCTCATACTAGCCTTCTAAAATGAGAGTATGAGAGAATAGGAACTCAAAATAGGGTTTTAAAGAGGAAAACCCCGATTCTGCCCCGAACTGGACAGGGGGACAGTCAACCGGCCGTTCAACCAGCCCAATCGACCGGCCCTAGTTGAGGGACCAACCAAGGTCCGATTATGGTGATTTTTGGCTTGTTGGAAAGGTCTTTCAACGATCTTCGATTTGATACCTTATTTGCGTCAATCGGATTCTCCATCACCGATCTATGGACGTTCCAAAATCACCCTTTTTACACCATCATGATTAATCTTCTCTCTTCTCTTAAACTCTAGGAGAGTTGTTGAGTTATCTCAAGGGTCATCCACAAGCATTAGGGTCTGCTTCCGAACCTTCGGACTCAACTCAAATGGACCACAATTATCGTCGACTCAAGTTTCGGGTTTGCGGTCTTCACAACCATGGGTTAAAGGGTTAGAAATCCGGGGGATTTCACAGTTGGGTCCTGTGATCGTCAAGCAGACCCACTACCATCATGAGATGGTAGGGTTGCATATGTATAGTGTTTGGGCTCGTGTCACTTTCAGCACGATGTACGATTTTGGCAGGGAAGCCATGAGAGTGTCCACCTATACATATGTGGATGACCATAGGGTTGAGATATAGAATCCAACAGATGCCTCCCATTGAGGATCCCATTTCTAAGTGGATAAGGATATCGGACCAACAGATGCTTCCCATTGAGGAATGATATTTAAAAAATATGTAGTATGAAACCATATGACTATGCATTGGACCTAAAGTTATCCTTGACACACACCAGTTCTTATACAAAATGGTAATGTGAGAGATTGGTGACCTATTCCCCAACCATGGATTGATGTGACTTGACCCAACGACCGCAAATAACCCAATAGACATCTATTGTTGAGGGAGAGCGATTGAGACCACCCAAAGGAGGCTAGTGTATAGCTTAATGCATGTCTACCATAGAGTCTTCATGAATAGAGTTAGAAGCATGATTGCATATTGTGAAATCCCTCGGATTTCTAACCCATTAACCCATGTTTTTCGGACCGCGAACCCGGGCTTTGAGTCGGCGACCACTGTGGGCCATTTGAGTCGAGCCCAAAGGTTCAGAAGTGGACCCAATGCAAGTGGATGACGCTACTGATGACTTGACACCTCTTCTAGAATTTAAGAGGAGAGAGAAGTTTAGTCACGAAGGTTTTAAAATGCGATATTGGCACGTCTGGAAAGCGATGATGGAAAATCCAAATGATGAGGTAAGTTCACCCAAGCGTAGATCTTTGAAAGATATTTCTACCAAGCCAAAAATCACCGGAATCGGACCTTGGTTGGCCCCTCAACTAGGGCCGATCAATTGGGCCAGTCGACCACCCCCTGCCTAGTTCGGGGCAGAATCGGGTTTTTACTGTTTAAAACCCTATTTTATATTCTTTCTCTCATACTTGCATTTTATAATGCTAGTGCAAGGCTGAGGCTAAAGGAAGAGGAGAAACCAAGGGAAGGAAGGGATTCTAACCATTTGGAACCGTGCCGACACCCAAATCATTGCGAAATCGTTAAAAAAATGTGAGAATCCTTAACCCTCTTCTTTAAGCTTGGTTTTGTGAGGTGTTCTTCACAATATATGATAGATTTGGGTAGCTAATGCATGTTATGTCTATTGAATGATTGTGTTTAGTTATATTTATGTTTCTCATTAGTTTAGAAGTGGTTTGTGCGAATCATTGCGAATGATTTCGCGTTTTGACTCTTTGAGACGCTCATGGGCGATTCGGAGAGCCAAATTTGGGGCTTTTTGATCTAGAACAAATTGGATCAAATTGAAGGCACCCTTAAAATTAGACATTCCCAAAGCTTTGTTTCGATTCGACTTCGAATCGGTAGCGAAATATTGAATTTTCGCCAAATTAGGTTTAGAACGGCGGGTTTGAACCTAATTGTCAGATTGAGTTTTGTTGGGTGATTTTGGGAACTCTTTTGAAACCTGTTTGATTTCTAATTAATTTCTATTAATCTTCTTGTATGATTAGGATTCTTGTGAGTTTAATCGCCGACTCTTGTGAGCCGAAATTTGTGAAATTAAGGAATGAAATCAAGTGAGCAGGTGAGGAATAACTAACCATGTTTGTATCACTAAATGTTGTTATTTTTATTCAATTGGTAATATAAATTTCTTTACATTGATGATTATCATGATATTCTTGTGTATGAGATGAATGATGTTGAATGAGATTATTCTTCTTATTTTATTTTATCAACTAGGGTTGTGGGTTCGCCCATTACCCTAGTAACCTTATGTGATTGCATTTAGACCAAATTGCATGAATGATAGGTGTCTAGAAGTGTTGGGCTAGGAATCCCTACGAGTACTACTACCCTTCCGGCGGGGGTATTGAAGCCGGTTAACCCGTGATGCTAGTGGTTGGGTCCTGAGTGTCAAGTAGACCCACTATCAGCATAGAGCGATAGGGTTGCATATAATATATAACCAACCCGCAAGAGGACATGGAGAGCATCTTGTCTATTATATGTGGATTACCACTGGGTTAGGGAATGGGATCCAACAGATGCCTCCCGTTGAGGATTTCATTCATAGGTGGGAAGGTATCAAACCAAAAGGGCACTAGGCATGAGGGGAGATACCCGGACCATATGTAGTACGAGACCATATGACTTTGCACTGGGCTTAAGATTATCATTGACACGCACGCCAAATATCATACCAAACGGTGATGTGAGAGAGTGGTGACTTACACCCCAACCATAGCTTGACAGGACTTTACCCAACAACCGCGGAGTACCCAATAGACGTCTCTTGTTGAGGGAGAATGACTGAGACTGCCCAAAGGAGATTGGTGTTTAAACTTAATGTGTGTCTACCATAGAGACTACATGATAGAGTTAAGAACATCATATTATAATCATATATCATTTTATTTATGTTATTAATCAGATGCTTGTCTTATGCTTATGATGTAGAAATGATGGATGAATGTATGGCATGGATGTTAGTAAACCTCACTGAGTTCTATGAACTCACTCCTTTATTTGTGTATATTTTTAGGCTTCTCTTCAGGTTATGAGGATCCCACTCCCATGGAGGATCCATCGTTGGGAGATTTCCATGAGAGCATGATCGGAGAAGATTTGGATGCACATGATGCGTCATGCTCGTGTCAAGATTGTTCTTATGGAGTCGCCTTCCATTAGAGCCTTCCTTAGAGACTTTCCACTATGAACAAACTATTCTCTTTTCTATTAAACTCTTATATTTATGTCTTTTGGATTTGAATAGTGGATGATTGTAATCGATAATTCAAATTTTGGATTTTAATACTTGAACTTGATTATTCTTGTGCTTTTAATTATATTATATCATGTGTTGTATGGAGTTGTCATTGAACCTAGGTCTTACGGTGCATCACCCCCACGGGTATTCGGGTATGACCAAATCCAGCTGGGTGGGGTGTGACACATATTCATTTAATTATTCATCTTATAATTATATTCATATATTATATATATTCATTGTGGAAAATTGTGAATGGATGCTTGACATGTAGTTGAGTTGACCTCACTGAGTTCTATTGAACTCACTCCTTTGTATACATATGTTTTTAGATCTTGTCATAGGTTATGAGGACTCCATTCAAATGGAGGATCCGTCGTCAACGAAGTATTTTGAGAGAGCAACTTGCGAGCAGGTGGACTAAGATGGAGCTCCGTGCCCATGCCCAGATTGCTCCTATGGAGCCCGGTACTAATGAAAATCCGTTGATGTCTTTGGAGATGATAGCATCCCTCATAGCCCTATGTTATGTCTTTGCCCTTAAGCCTATATAGAGGGACAATGCCATCTTCCATCGAAACACCTAGAATTCCGCCGCAGACAATTCTTTACTTTAAACTTTGATGATTAGATTTGATTAACCTTGGTTAACAATTTGTACTTTAAATTAATGGATGACTGTAACTATGTTTGATAATTTGGTTATTATAACTTTAAATCTTGATCCTTTAATTTATTCTTGTCCTTTGATTATGCTGTGTTGTATGATAGTATGAATTTGGCCGTGAACCTTGGTCCTGTAGTGCATCACCCCCATGGGTATTCAGGTATGACCGGATCTAGCTGGGTGGGGTGTGACACCTTTACTATATATGCACGTGTAAGTTATTGAATTTTTTTTTTTTCAAAAACGATTTGGAAAGTAAGAAAAGTGATCTAGAAGGGGGGGGGGGGATAATCTTTACTTTTGTTCATAAGTTGCCATAGGTTGAGGTTGATAAAATCCAATCTTTGTAGTTAGCTGTACATTTCATTAAATTGCATGAAACTATAATTTTAAATGCCAATATGGATAAATAACATTAGGTGTACGATATCTTGCATTTCCTGGCTTATATTAGTAGACTAATTCTAAAGGCTTTAAAGTTTGAAGGAACTGTCACACCTTTCACATTATTCTATGCAACTAATGAGGACTTGATGAAGTAGTTGTTCCAAGTAGTGTCTTAAAGCTGTAACCCGATTAATATATGTTTTGAAGTACGTAAGTATTCCCAAAAATAAAAAAAATTTGTATAAGGTGTCACTGTATATTGTAATTGGGTTATTTTTTTATATTCAATATGAGAAAGGTATTGGGAATCAAATCCTTTCCGTCTGTGTGAGTCAAAGGCAATATGTGAAGAATTTGCAATATAGAAGCAAAGAAAGTAAAAACAAGTAGGCAAACACACTAGCACAAAAACACCAAAATTTTTAATGTGGAAAATCCTGCAAAATGAAGGTAAGAACCACAAGACCTAGCAAAATAAAACTTCCATTATGTGATGAATAATGGGTTTAGAAGCAACACTACTTCTCAAGCTTTCTACAAAATCTTGAGGATATCATAAGCACCAAAGAGAGAACAAACTCTTACAGAAAACCAAATAAGAATACAACTAAACAAGTGGTTCTTTCTCACCTCTAGAATAGCCAAATAAAATACCCAAAAAGCTTAGATGTTACTTCCAAGCCATCGACAACAAAAGCATGAGAGATTACAAGAAAACAACCTCCAAATGACCACCAAAGTGAAGAAAAATAGTGTTGTAATTTTTTGCAGTTTTTCTTCTCCAAGAGCTCTAAAATGTTTCTAATGGCTTCCTCTCCATATTCTCCCTCCAAGAATGAAGTTGAGAAGAATTTCCAAAGCCTTGCTCTCCCTCCTAGAAAGAGTACCCAACAAGTGTTTTTCTTATACGTTGTTTTTTCACAAGAGAAATTACTTCACCTCCATTTTACAAGAAAGTGGGTTCAACTTCCAAGAAATGCCACCTCATGTGGCTGGACCCAAGGTGGGTTAAACCCAACAAACTCCCCTCTAGTCATGTGAGGAGGGCTCCCCCATATTGAAAAACTCATATGTTGTCCATACCTACCAAAGATCTACAAAGTTCATGTGAAATCCAATAAAATCCTAACCCATCGACCCATAATTTTAGGTCCGCGAACCCATAGCTTGAGTAGAAGACAACTTTGGAACATTCGAGTTGAGCCCGGAGGTTCTAAAATTGAACCTATAGAGGTTGATGACCACGAAGAAGACCCGGCCACTCTAATGGAATTCAAGATGAGAGAAAATGTTAGTCCAGAAGGCATTAAAGGAAGATTTTGGCATGTTCGTCAATCGTAGAGGACTCAAATGTCAAGGTAAACTATACTATTGATTGGGCAATAATTAGAGCTTTCTACCCTCTAAAGCTTGTCGAAATCAACCTTCACATAAACGAGATAGAGGGCCGGTCGATTAGAGTCGACTGCATAGTTGATCAACCGCCCATGCCCAATTTCGGGGCAATTCAGGATTTCTGGTTTAAAACCCTATTTTATGTTTTTCTTACGTCATAAATGCATTGTTTATGATAGAGGGAGGCTGAGAACATGGGAGAGAGGAAGAAATCGGGATTTTGAAGAGTTCTCACTCATTTGGCTGTGCATAGATGCGAGATACAAAGGGAATCATGTGTTAAGGTAAGGAGACTCTAAAAACATTATTTGCAACCTTTCTCTTGGTGCATTTATGTTGGGGTATTTCAATAATAGTGGTTGTTGTGGGAGTTGGATAGTAATGAATGTTAGTTGAGTTTCCTTAAAGCCTCTTAGTCGTTATTGAGTGTTTGATGTCCCAATTTACCCATTTGAGACCGAATGGACCTCTTTGAGATGCCTGCAGACTCTCTGAGAGCCAAATTGAGGCTTTTTGTTTGGGGACTCGTTAGGATGATTGGAAGGTGTTTTTGGGACAATACCAGTGTCCCATTGAAGTCCAACCCCCCCCCCAAGTGAGTTGATTTCGAGAAGAGTTTGAGATCGACCAAACTTGGTCGTAGTTCCATAGCTTATGCACCTATTTCAAACTCATACATGTGAGTGTATCATATAAAAAAAAATATTGTTTACTAAATTAAATTTAAAGTTGAAATTTTGGAAAGCATGAATGTTGACCGTGAACTAATTCATATTTAAAGCAATGCACCCAAAGTGCATATATGGACACATAATAGATGCTTGACGAATAGAGCAAAGAAGTCCAACAACTTGATTGACCAATTTTTTTTAATAGAATAAAATAATATTAGAATTAATAAAGATACAAAAAGAACTCTTGATCCACAACAACAATATCGTAATTGTCGTCAGTCCAAGAGAACAAACTGTTTAACCAACAAGATCAAAGGGTGAAAGGGAATTTTACAAAACTAATAAATGCATCAAAGAGTTCATTGGCAAGATGAAACAAAATTGGAACTAAATAGAATGGCCAAGGGCTATCCCTAGGATATGGTAGTATATATATAAGACCATGTCCATTAGAACACGTGTTGAACTTTAAGAGTCTTAATAGAGTATAGAAAGATAGAGAGGAAGAGATGAAGAAGAAGAAAGGAAGACACACAATTTAACGTGGTTCAGTTGCTCAACACAACTTACATCCACGGCTGAATGATTTCCATTTTGTATGATTCTTGCAATAATTCAATCCTTAAATAGGGATAATCTGTTTGCTAATCAAAAAAACGGATTATGTGTTTAAGGAAAAATAATTATTTTTATAGTTGGTATACTCACCAATATTTCTTTGATTATGCAATGAACTACCCACTCCAATATTCTTGGTTATATCCAAAATCCTCTCTATATGAATATTCCCTTGATCATGAATAAAATTGCCATTGCATTATTCTTGAAATTATTCAAACTCTTCTCAACATGTTGTTACTTGGTCAAACTAACCATTATTGCAAGATTTTATCTCCTATGCCCGATCAAATTCAAGGGGGGTGAAGCCACCTTGAGGTTGGACAACAAGTCATTGAACCATATGGTAAACAATTGCTTAATAAAGATGTTAGCTAGTTGGTATTTTGTTGAGATGTAACAAACATTGAGGAGACCTTTCAAGACTTTTTCCCTGACAAAATGGAAGTCTATTTCAACATGTTTTGTCTAAGCTAGAAAAGTGGGTTGGCAATTAGATACGTAGCCGTGACGTTGTCACATCACAAAATTGGAGCACTTGGTAAAAAAAATGCAATTCCTTGCTTAGTGATTGAAGCCATGTTATTTCAGCAACTATATTAGCAAGGGCTCAATATTCCAATTTTGTACTTGAGAGTGTGCATGGTTGCTTATTTGCAGGAGCTCCATGAGATCAAGATATTACCAAAAAAATTACAAAACCATCATTTAACTTTCTATCATTTGGGCAACGTGCCCAATTTGCATCGAAATAGGCAGATAGATGCAAATTGTTACTGCAGCTATAAAGTAGACCATATGAAAGTATACATTTTGGATAACGTACTATTCTCTTAATAGCTGTGCTCAATTTTTAGGATTTTGCATAAATTGACAAACTTTGTTAACAATAAATTGGATGTTGGTTCTCGTGAAAGTTGCATACTGGATAGCAACAATTGTGGCAACAAACTGTGTTGTGGTATAGAATTGGATCATCCATGGGAGTACTTGCAAAGTTGTGCTGAGTTTGTTGACATTGACATTTGTGATGAGATGGGCTTACAGTCAACCATTTTAGTCTTCGATAGTAAATCAGTTATATATTGGCATTGAGAGAGATGTAGCCCTTGTTGCAACTATGTAATGCTAATTCCCAAAGAATAATGCGATGGCCTTAAATCTTTTATGGAAAATGTAACACCAATTTTGGTAAGAAAGCAAGCGAGTAGAGTATCACTGTTGTCGATGATGATGATATCATCCTAGTAAATGAATGTGTGGATAGTCTTGTCTTCTTCGTGATGTATAAATAGGGGTGTCAACGGTGCGGTTTGAAGCGGTTTCAGACTGGAAATCCCCCAGCCCAAACACAACCCATTTAAAAGATAACGGTTTCGGTGCGGTTTGGGTTTGGGTTGATTAGCAGTTTGGGCTAACGGTTTGGATTCGGTTTGGGTTAACGGTTTGGGTTAAATTTATTTTTATTTTTCCTTTACCTCTCACACAAAAAACTACAAAAGAGAAAGGAAGAAGACTCCAAGTAAATCTAGTGATAGCATTAGCTTGATGCCTTGATCCAAACACCCCCCCAACCCCAAAAAATAAATAATTTAGATTCTTGTGTAGCTCAACCTTACAATCTTCACCCAATAAAATTGGATTTATGTGAAGTTAAATGTGAAAACCCTTAACCCTAATTTGTGAAAGTGAATACTGAAATAGGGAAACCGAAACGGTGAAGAAAGTGAAACCGTAGGGCCATAGGTGTAGAGGTTAAAACTTAAAAGGCATAATTGCATAAAAGTATAAAACTAAAATTGAATCATTAAAATATTAAATGAAAATATAGGATTTGTTTCCAGTTTGGTAAAAGTTAAAATAATAGAAACTTCTGAAATTTGATATTTTGAAGAATGTGAAACGTGGCTTAAACGTGGCTTAAACAGTGGGAATTTTGAAATTTGAAAATTTGAAGAATGAGTTATGAGTTGTAATAGTAAGGGCGTAACCGGGTAAGGGTTATTAACTTATTATTTTTATCTTAATTTTAATTTATCCAAACAGGTTTAACAAGCTGGGGTCCGGGCCTATCGGTTCGGGCTAGCGGGCCACACACGGGCTGGCCCAGCCCAGCTCGAAATCTTTTGGGCTAAAAGTCCTCAGCCCAAACATAGCCCATTAAGGTCCGGTTCGGACTATAATGGACCAGTTCAATCCGGTTTCAACGGTTCGGGTTGAAAATTGACACCCCTATATATAAATAAGGACGTATCGATTTTGGAGCTTTCAAAATCATTCTCAAGTAGAAAGGACCTCAAGCATTCAAACTAAACTTGTGGTGCATCCTTTGGCCCATATAAAGACTTATGCAATTTGCATACATGTTAAGGTAGTTGAGAATTAATGAACCCTTGAGGCTATTTCATAAATACTTCCTCCTTAAGTATTCCATAAAAGAAAAACATTTTGAATGTCAAGTTGGCTAATGAGCCATGATTAATATAGTGTAGAGACAGGACAAGATATATTGTTGTGGGTTTCATAATTGGTCTTAAGATTTTATTATGATCAAGACCCTCTTACTAATTGAAAAGCTTTAGCAACAAGGCTAGCCTTATATCATTTTATGTAGCCACTAGTCTTGCGCTTAATATTGTATACCCATTTTGCAACCAACCACATTTTGGAATGGATATGCTGGTACAAATTGTTCAAGTCCTATTATGAATTAACACTATATATTCAGTATCCATTGCAGCTCTCCATAGTGAGGATAAATTGGCCATTGTAAAATTAGTAGGTTCATTAGTGGTTTGGGAGTTGAGCAATTTGAGCAATGTAGCTTTTTGGGTATCACTTCCTATCTTTGGTTCTAGCTATCATTGGGTGGGTGTTTTTAGTAAGGAGGAGAATAGGAGGGTCAATACCAATGGGAACAGGGGCATCTACAGATGGTAATGGTAGAGGAGCTATATTAGATGTGGCAGTGGGTGTGGTGGATGAATCAATCGGATGTATAAAGGGTGAGGGGATATTTGGGGTGGTATTAGAAGTGAAAGAGTGGGAAGGAAGGTGGTGGTAGTTTTGTGGTGTAGATAGAACCCATCTTGCTATTGTGGTGGAACCCAAAAGATAAGTGGTGGAGATCCAAAGATTGAAGGAGTGGTTATTGGTGATTGAGAAATGATGGGATTGGGTTCCCTATATAAAAATCTTTCTTCATCAAAGACAACATGATGGGAAATTATAACTTTTCCAGTGGTTTCATTGTTATTTATATCCATGATGGCGCGGACTATATCTCAAAAATATGTGAAGACTAGACTTGAGTCCAACTTGTGGTGATTGTATGGCCATAATAGTGGGTAGCAAGCACATCCGAAAACCTTCAAATGATCATACATCGGATGAGTCCCATAAAGCTTAAAATTTGTGAGACATTATTGAAAATCACTATTGGTACCTACTTATGAAAAACATTGTTGTGTCAAAAGCATGATTCTAAAATTGTTGGGGAACTAAAAAGCTTGAGCAAGAAGTGATAACCCTGTTTCTACAATATGGCATGTCGTCTTTCAACCGCCCCATTTGGTTCATGGGTATGAGGACAAGAAAAGCGACTCAATACTAGGTTCTTGGAGAAAAATAGAAATTGTTTGTTACTCATTACCCCAATCACTATGAAGTCGTTTAATTTTATGGTCAAATAGATTCTCTACGAGAATTTTAAATTTTTGAAAAATAGCAACCACCTTAGATTTTTTTTTTTTTTTGGGTGGGCCAAATAGAGATTCATTGAAATACCTCTAGATTAAATCTAGAGGAGATAACAGAAGGATTTACAATACACAAAGGAGGAAGATCATTCCAAACTCTACTTAACTGAAGAACCCTAGCCCCTTTGGCAAGAAAGTCAGCATGATGATTTCTAGATCTATTCACAAAAACAAAACGGACAAAATCAAAACAACCCGACGGCCTTTTAATTTCTTGAACCAGCCCACAACTAACCCAGTCTAAAGACTGGGTTTGGCCATTTAAGGCCTTAATGGCTAGAAGGCAATCATAGTGAAATATAATCTGCAATATCTGCAAATCAAGAGTTGCAAAAGCAGCATCCCTAAGAGCTTCAAGCTCCATTACAGTTGCTGAAAGACCAAAACAAAAAGATGCTTTTGCCCAAATAAATTGGCCCGTAGGGTTCCATATAATGCAGCTTCTCCCCGCCTTTTGAGAGAATCGATCCACGATGCATCCATAAAAACTTTGAAGCTGGACCGAGCAGGACTATCATCTTCATCCAAAACATTTGCATAATCTGAAAATAGGGGCTGCACCACAACCGACTCTTGGTTGCTTACATTTTCCTGAAGCCACAGAATTTCATTTAATAATCTATACATCCAATTAATAGAACGGGTAAGAGAAACATTTTTCCCATGAAATAACATTTCATTTCAGTCATTCCATATCACCCAACATAAGATACTACAAATAGTAAAGACAATATCACGTTGATTACATCCATGGAATTTGTAGTCTAAAAAATCTAACCAATCATGCATACTATTTCCCACGAATTCTGATGTATCAATCCGTAACGGGGAAGCTCTCCAGCAAGCTTTTGCATGGTCACAATGACATAAAACATGCATTACACTTTCAACCTGTGATGTGCAGAACAAGCATATTGGTGTCAAGCTACTATTTCTTTCAAATAAAGCTTGTTGGGTAGCTATTCCCTCATGTGCAGCTTTCCACATGAATGTTTTAATCTTGGGTAATGTTTTAATTTTCCAAATTCTACCCCAGTTTATACTTGAAAGTGAAGAGTTTGAAAGACCCATCGAAATGTTGGTATTTTGAATACAATGATATGCTATTTTTACTTGGAATTCACCATTTTTTGATAAAACCCACACCCAATGGTCCTCTTTGTCCTGTGTCATAATTGGGATTGTTAATATAGCTTTGTTTTCCTCTTGACTAAAGAGTGAATCTAAAATATTGATTTTCCAGCTTCTAGTTGACCAATCAATCAATTCATTAACAAGTAATGGTCCAGGGAGATGTGGAGTTCGCACCGGGTAATGAGAATTCACGTGTGGAATCCAAGGATCACTATAAATCCTCATTGATAAACCATTTCCAATGCTCCTTAGAAGTCCCCTTTTCGATACAGCCCTTCCTGCTATGATACTTTTTCAACCCCAAGAGGCTTTTTTTGGAATCTATGCTTCAAGGAAGGTAGAATCCTTAAAGTATTTGCCCCTCATAGTTCGTGCCCATAATGTATTTGGCTGGGTTAGTAATCTCCATCCCTGTTTGGCCAATAAAGCTTTATTGAAAGAATGGAGATCACGAAAACCCATTCCTCCATGATTCTTTAAAGGCACAAAGTTTCCCAGTTTATCTAGTTTATGCCTGAATTTCCTTTGTTTTTCCACCAAAAGTCTCGAATTTGCCTAGACAATCTATTGCTCATGTCTTTTGGTAAGAGGAAATTTGACATTGTGTAAGTGGGAATAGCATTTGCTACTGCTTTAATTAAAATTTCTTTACCCGCTTGTGAAAATAAAATTTCCTTTCAGCCTTCTAGTTTTGATTTCAATCTCTCATATAGAAAAGAAAATACTTGGGATTTAGACTTCCCAATACTTGAGGGAAGACCTAAGTATACTCCATGAGAGTTGACTTCCTTAATGTTGAGAAATTGAGCAATCTGACTCTTTTTCTGATCAGAAACCCCATTATTAAAGAGAATTGAAGATTTAGAGTGGTTTATGTGTTGTCCAGATGCTTCTTCATATTCTTTCAGAATTTGTTTAATGAGCTGTACATTTTCAATTTTTGAATGTGTAAAAAGCATACAATCATCTACAAAGAACAAATGATTTATTTCTAGGGCGGATCTAGCCACCTTGATACCTGGGAGCCTAGGGATCCCAGTTGAAAAAGAGAACCATTTTGATAACACATCATGACAAAGAATGAAATGTAGGGGCTCAAGGGGCATCCCTGTCTAAGACCTCTAGAAGGAGTGAGCATGTGAGTTAATTGGCCATTGATTTTGATTTGACAAGTCACCGTGGATATGCATTGCAATATCCAATTAACCCATTTTTCCTCAAAACCTAAACTTCTTAATGAATCTTTAACAAAACACCACTCCATTTTATCATATGCTTTACAGAGATTTAATTTCAGAGCCATATAACCCACTTTTGATCCTAAGTGTTTCATATAATGAAGACACTCATGAGCAAGATATATATTATCCGAAATAGATCTACCAGGAACAAAGGCACTCTGAGTTTCACTTATCAAGGATTGTAAGACGGGCTTTAGTCGGTTTGCCAAACACTTTGCAATAATTTTGTAAGGAACTGTACACAAACTGATCGGTCTTAGGTGACTCACTTCTTGTGGATTTTTCTTTTTTTGAATAAGGGATATAGCAGTTTTATTCAGACTTCGAAGCATATATCCCCTATTAAAAAAATGTTGAATTCCATTAATTAAATCCTCCCCAATTATCTCCCAACTTGCGGGAAGACCATCTATCCCTGGAGCTTTACTACCTTTCATTTGAAATAGAGCAAATTTTATTTCATCTCGGGAAAATGGCTTACATAACATTTCATTTTCAGACCTTGTGATGCATGGTTGAACACAAGACAAAAGTGATTGAGGAGAAGTGGGTTGAGATGATTGAAAAAGAGTGGAAAAATACCCAAATATTTCATTAGATATTTCCTGCTCGGAATTCAACCATTGCCCATTCTGATCTCTAAGTTTATATATGGCATTTATTTGTCTTCTTTGATGTGTGACTGAGTGAAAGAAAGCAGTATTTTTATCCCCTTCTTTAAGCCATTTAATTCAAGACCTTTGATGCCAATATTTTTCTTCCTCCCTAAGTTGACCCACCAATTTAGTTGTAATTTCAAATTCAGCCTGAGCTTGCTGTTCAAATGGGTCAAGTTGTTGAATTTCCTCTAAATTATGTTGCAATCTCTTAATTTCCTGTGAAGCCACAGTGACAGTTGATTTGCTCCATTCTCTGAGAGATTTGGTGCATTGATATATTTTATGTTGTAGAATAAATGCAGGAGATCCTTGGTTGGTTGTTGCCCAGCCCTTTGGACCTATTCCTAAAGGTCACTATATCCTTCCCATTTGGTGTCATAACTAAATCTTACAGGTTTCCTCTTAGATTTAACTAAAGTGACCTCAATGGGGGTGTGATCAGACCCAACCATAGCCATTTTATGTGCATGAATACCCCCACAAGAGTTGAGCATTTGTGAATTACAAAAAACTTTGTCAAGATTTTCTTTTACAAGAGCTTTCCCTCTTCTTTTATTGGACCAAGAAAACTTTGGTCCAGTACACTTTAATTCATGATGCCCACAAATTGAAATTGAGTCCCTAAACAGATCCATTTGTCTCTGTGGTTTTGGTTTCCCCCCCCCCCCCCCATTTCTCATCATTACTCTGAAGTTCATTAAAATCTCCAAGCACTATCCAAGGTGTAGTAACAGTTCTGCCTAATTGACAAAGTTCTAACCAATTCCTTTTCCTTTCTTCTAATTTTGGATCCCCATATACTAAAGTAATTATAAATTCTAAATCCAAGGAGAGCACATTAACCATAACATCAACAAAATGAATGGAAGCAGATAATAAAGTAAGAGAGACATTGCCGTTCCATAGCAAGGTTGTACCTCCAGAATGTCCTATTGGATTCAAAAAAAATTATCAGCATAGCCTAAAGAAGCAGATAATCTTTCCATTGCAGTATTGGGCTATTTTGTTTCAAGAAGCAAAACCAAACTGAGTCTAGACAATTTGCATATCTTATGCAAATATTGCTTAGTCAGGGGTTGACCACACCCCTGGCTATTCCACACTAGAAGCTTCATTGTTCACCTGGGGGCTGATTTAGGGCAGCCATCCTCACCCTATTTGCCGAGCTATTTTTCAATGAAGAACCTGAAACTATTACAGACTTTGTTGTATCCCATTTTCTCTGATTTTGCAGCATTGTTCTAGCCCGATTCTTTAACTTGTGAGTGTGAGAAACCCTTCGGACTGCATCCAAAGTAAAGCTCTTGTCTGCATCATAAATTCTAAGTCTCTTAAAATGATTTGCCATTTGCAGGTCCTCTTCTAGTTTCCTCTTGAACATATGGTTTCCATTTGTGGTGATATCATCTAATGCAAGTAATTCTTCAATGATGACTGAAGAAGGAGGGATAAAAGGCTTCGGCTGTGATGAAGTCATGATAATTATCTTTTGTGCCACAGCAATAGCCGATTTGGATTCCTCAATCATGGTTTGGTGGCCTAAATCACTCCTGTTTACCACTGGTAAAAGTTTGTCCTCTGAATTATCAATGATTCTTCCTTTATCACTGCCCATTTCATTTCCCTAAACCTCTTTTTTAGAAGTGGACCCATATAAAGCATGAGGTAATAGAAGTCTCACCTCATTCGGTTCAGCATGGTTGTCATTTTGGCTTGCTGCTTCTGTATTTACATGTTGGTCATGTTTTGTTTCAGGATAATGGGCTAGACAGCCCATAATTTCCTTTCCCTTAAGTTTTCTTAATGGGTCAAGTGTTGGGCCTTTTTCAACATCCATTAGGAAATCATAACATTTAAAAGAATGATCCATCTCCTCCTCAAGTAATTTTATGGGCCCAGTAGTAGAAAGGGCTGGACTTAATGGGCCTTCTTGGTCTTGCCTATTACCCTGTTCCAAAGTGGTTTGAAACATACCTGGAGTCTGATGTGAGCTTGACTGGATAATTAGGGCTGAAATAGCATTGTTATTGGTAACCTGAGCTGGAGAAGATGTAATCAGATTTGGGGCTTCATTCAACAATAGCACCTGTAGCAAGCTGCCCACAAACCCTATGTCTCCAATCTGCATCTGCTCCTGCATTGTAATGAGATCCAACACAAGCTCTGTAACCGCAAAGGAAGAGTTATGTGTCTAAATGCTGCAAATGCCAGCACTAACATCTTGGACTCAATTAAAATGGCTTTTGCCAGCAGAATTTGAAGTTGCCCTCTTGCAGGCCTGCTTAAATTGCTTCCATACCGCATCCAATCACCAAAATCAGCATTGCATATTTGAGTTGCAACTCTTTCAGGAAGCTGTGAAAAATTTGGAAATCCTCTTTTCCTAATGAGATCCTTCACTAAACATTGACGAGCTTCGTGTCCAATAATCCCACAATAATAACAGAAAAGAGGAATCTTTACAAATTGCAAATCAATCCAATATTTAAACCCATCATCCCCACCAACTCTAAATCTAGGTCGGAATGGTTGATCGATCTTTCATTCAATTCTAATCTTAATGGGTTTCCCCAAATCCTTGAGCTGAGTTGAGATTGCTACTAACTTAACTGTTCCCATCTTGCTTCCAAGCTGAATTGCAATATCCTCATTGTACAGGTGCGGAGGAACAATTGCAGCATACATGGTTATTTCAAAAGTATTGAGAGGGTAGTTTTCCAATGGTAATTTAGGAACCCAATCTTGCATCAACAAGAGGAAATTCTTCACAAGCCATGGTCCCTGTTTTGTAGCCACAACTTTCTCTTCCTCATTCTGAAGCTTTATAAGAAAAATGTTTTCCTTTAAACATCGAACTTCAATTTCATGGTGTAGCCTCCATGCATTTTTCAAAGAACTTGCTACTGCTCCTCCTGGAATCCTTTTTGGAGCTACCACTTTCCCAATTACTACTGTGGTACAGTCGATTGATGAATTAATCCCAGCAGAATCACCTTGGTAGTTCGGGCTCAATATTAAATCTGGCATGTACATATCATCCTCTTGTATTGATGATTCCTCCATTTGGAAATTCACCATCCTGCATCAATAAAATACCAAAAGAAAACAAGAACAAAGAAGTGAAGTAGGTAGAAAAGAAATAAAGAAAGCACCGTTTCTTACCACTAACACAAAAAGACAAATAGATATTCTAGAATAAGCAACGCATGCAACTATTAGAGGAAAATGGCAGAAATCAGTGTCTTGTAAAGAAAAATATTAAAACCCTGAGAAGAAAGAAGAGAAAACCATACCATTTCCTACCATTAACACAAATATACACAATAGATATTCCAGAATAACCAAACCCTACAACTACTAGAAGAAAATGGCAGAAATCAGTTCCTTTGGAAAGAGAAAATTTAAAACCCTGAGAAAATAGAAGTGAAAAACCATACCAACGTCAAAACCCAACAAACCCTAACTTCCCCAACGAAACAAGGGTTTTACCCCCTCACGGGAGGGTTAACACTCACGATCAAGAATCGGAGTAATAGAAATTACCCTCAAAGGTAAAGATTACACTAAAAGTGATGTTTTCTCTTACCAAAAATGTAAGAATCACAAAAACCTTCACTGGAAAAAGCAAACAAGAAGGAAAACGCTAGACCCTTCAGCAAAAGGGAGAATCAATGTTGCATTAGGAAACGAGATCACATGTATAATACCAAACAAACCACCTTAGATTTAATAGTTAGTGGATAATACCAAACAAATTTACTAAGGTTATCTATACTTCTTCTTTTTTTTGGTAAACACAAAGTCATCTATAAATATAATATAATAACAATAGCCTGTCACTAGAGGGATGGGGGATGGTCCCCAAACATTTGAAAATAATAAATCCAATGGCCCAGTGGATTTTGAAATAAAATAACTTAATGGAACTTTATGACTTTTTCCTTGCTGACATGCATTACAAATTAAAAAAAAAAAATTGTTGAAATTGGTAGCTAAAAATCATGAGCTATACAAGAACAATTATAAGAGTAGGATAACAAAGTCTACTATGCAAAGTGTGGATGGATGCTCTCTAGCCAATCATGGCTTTTAGAGAGTTTGTATTTGAATATATTAATTTATTTAGATTCAGCTGATAATGTCCTTCCTTAAGCTTGCCTTGAAGAGGAGATTTCCTTGATAATCCTTCACATAAAAATTGACAGGATGACACTCAAAAAATGTATCATTATCACGAGTAAACTGACTAATAAAAAGTAGATTTTTAGACATACTAAGTACTTGTAAAATATTTTTAAGATTTAATGGCAAAGATAAATTAAATAATAAAATAGTACTAATGTTGGATATATCAAACTTGTGCCATTTACTATCTGAACAAAATTTGAACTCATGTAAGGTTGTAAGATTTGGAGGTTCTCAATGTTAGGTGTAATATGATTAGTCACATCAAAATCTAAATACCATATATTGTCATTTGAAAATAGAGCAGGGTATACCCATTCTAAAATATGTGATTAAATCGTTGTTAACAACCCAATGCCTTATGTTCGACATAGTTACAGATTTAACACTGTAAGGTTTTTGTTTGTTGTGACCCTGCATGAATAAAATTAGCATTATCTTGAGGATTTCTTGTTTGATTGCTTTGGAATTGAGCATATTGGCCACTTGAATAGTGTCCACGATAGTTGTTGTTGTCACGATTTTGTTGACACCCACAGTGTTGAGATGATTGAGTAAACGATGTATTTGCTTTTGCTGAAAAAGATTCAACAAGTATCTAATCTTTAAAAAAAAATTCTTGAGTTAATAGCATGCTTTTAAGTTTAGCATATGTAACAAAGATGCCATATGTAGAAATTGAAATTACAAATGCAATATAATCAACTCCTAAACCATTAAAAACATGTACATAGAGATCCTCACTTGAGATGGCTTTTCCAAATTGCAGTCAATTGATCAACCATGGTTTTAATTTTAAGAAAATAATCATGCATCATGGATCCTCCATGCTTGATACTTTTTTAATTGTAAGCGAAGTTATATGATGTGAATAGTAGAAGATGTAGAGTAGATCCTCTAAAGAGTAGTCTAGACCTCATGTCGTGGTGGTACAACCTACAATTTGAGCATGAATGCCTTTGGAAAAAGAAGCAATAAGTCAACACATTAAGAGTTTATCTTATCTAACCCATACAAATCATGGCTCTTCAATAATGGAACTAGTTGAGAGCACCACAACAGATAATTTGAATCTATTAATTTGATAGAGAGAAAATTATTAAGAGTGGGAAAATTGTTGCTACCAATAACAATAGAAGAAGGAATTTTAAGAATTGCCTAGTGCTCTAATGCCATAATAGAGTATAGAAAGATAGAGAGGAAGAGATGACGAAGAATAAATGAAGAAACACAATTAACGTGGTTTAGTTGCTGAACACAACTTACATCCATGGTCGAATGATTTCCACTACATAATTCTTGCAATAATACAATCCCTACATAGGGATAATCTATTTTCTAATCAAAAGCATATGGTTGGTGTCCTCATCAATATTTATTTGATTATGCAATCAAATCTTTCTCTGAAACTCTCAAGCAGGCTTGGAATATGCATGTCATGAGGTCTGCTTCATATTCCTTTGCAAAAAAATTATCTCAGCTTTCTTCTGTATTGCGAATTTGGAATCATAACACGGTGAAAAGGCTTGAACTAAAGGAGACTGCTATCCGTGCCTCTATTACAGAGCATGAAACTGTATCTCTTGAAGATAGAACGGAAGTTTGGTATTGCGAGGAAAAAAAAACAAATGGCAATGCTCAAATTAAATCTCCATCAACAACTTGAAAAATGGAGGCAAAAATCAAGGGCTGATTGGCTCCTTCAAGGGGACCGGAATACTCGCTACTTTCATCAAAGTACTATGGTTCATCGGGCAAGAAATAAAATTAGGCAAATAATGCACAATGGTCTTTCTTTATCTGAGCCTAAGGATATTGCTTCTGCATTTCAACATCATTTTCGACAGGTATATTCGTCAACAAAGACAATGACCTATGATGACTATTTCTTTCCCATATCTAATCGTATCTCAGAGGCTCCAAAAGCGAGTTTAGTGAGCCCTTTTACTGATGAGGAAATCAAGACTGCAGTGTTCAGTCTCAATGGCTTAAAATCTCCAGGTCCGGATGGTTATCCAGGGATTTTCTATCAGCAATCTTGGGAGGTTATAAAAGTTGATGTGGAGGCTATGGTGAAGCAGTTTTATCATACTGGTACTTTTTCTTTAGCTCACAATTCCACATTTATATCTCTTATCCCCAAGATAGAAGCTCCTCAAGTGAGTCACTTTAGGCCGATTAGCTTGTGCAATACCAGTTATAAAATAATTGCCAAGCTGTTTGTCAACCGGCTCAAAGATATTATACCCTAGCTTATCTCTTTTCAACAGAATGGATTTGTTAAAGGAAG
This sequence comes from Hakea prostrata, assembly GCF_041222555.1. NCBI lineage: Eukaryota > Viridiplantae > Streptophyta > Magnoliopsida > Proteales > Proteaceae > Hakea > Hakea prostrata. Next base: position 12,506,180 of record NC_142605.1, read on the forward strand.
GCACATACAGGATAATATCTTGATTGCGCACGAACTTCTCACAAAAATTCATCGACACCGCAATAGAAAAACTGGACTCATGGCGGTTAAGTTGGATATGAGCAAGGCTTATGATCGGCTGGAGTGGAGTTTTCTTCAGAAATCTCTTGTTGCCTATGGATTTCCGGCTCAGTGGATTGATTGGATTATGTTTTGTGTTAAAACAGTGAATTATTCTCTACTCGTCAATGGTTCCATAGTTGATTGTGTTACCCCTTCACGAGGCCTTCGACAGGGAGATCCTTTATCGGCATATCTTTTCATTCTTTGTGCGGAGTTATTATCTTCTCATTTGGAGCTAGCAGTTCATCAACGGAAATTGAAGGGTATTTCATTATCTCAGGGCGGGGAGAAGATATCGCACCTTGCTTTTGCTGATGATCTAATTCTGTTTGGTCAAGCAACTAAGTCAGAAGCTCGTGCTTTTGCCCAGATTATACAGCTCTATTGTTCCGCATCCGGCCAAGAGCTTAACGTACAAAAAACACGGGCACATTATAGCCGCAGTACCACTGCGAGTATGAAACGCGCATTATCCATTCATTTTCACATCACTCCCACTTCTGAGATGGATATTTATTTGGGAATTCCTCTCTTAACCGGAAAATTGAAAAAGAAGCATTGTTTAACGCTTCTTGAGCGGGTAAATAAACGCTTACAAGGATGGAAAGCTAAACTACTCTCAGCACCAGGTAAGCTTGTTCTTATATAGTCTACTGTAGTAGCTATGCCTACACACTTTATGTCTTGTTTTAAGATGCCAACTAGCTCTTTAGTGCATATGGAACAAGCAATGAGATCGTTCTTTTGGTCAAGTGGGGATAAACAACAAGTACATACCGTGGATTGGAACACTATGTGTGCTTCAAAATATGCAGGCGGTTTAAACATCTGCAATCTTCAAAATTTCAACCTAGCTCTTCTGTCTCGGAAGGCATGGGAATTACTCCAGAATCCATCTTCTTTGTGGGGTCGACTGATGCTACAAAAATATTGCAAACACTCTTCATTTCTTGAAGTTAACCCTCAAGTCACGGATTCCTGGGGCTGGAAATCTATACTACTGGGACGTGATCTGATGGAAAAAGGGTATGTTCATGCAAGTGGGTAATGGAGAACGCATTCACCCTTGGCAGGCAAATTGGATCCCAGATACTTTGATGGATCGGGTTGTTACCCCTTAGCATGGAAAGGTCCAGTTAAGGTAGTTGAGCTGATAAATACCAATTCTCGCTCATGGAATCGTACTCTCTTACAAGAATGGTGGCTAAGTGAAGTGGTGGAGAAAATACTATCAATACAAATTCCTCTTTTTAATATGGAGGACCGCATCATTTGGAGATGGACTTCATCGGGGAAATTTACTGTGAAATCCGCCTACAACTTAGCGTGTGCTCAGCAGAAAAATCACAATTTTAGGCAAATTAACACATGGAGCCTCCTTTGGAAATTATCACTTCCACCAAGGGCCCTACATTTTCTATGGAAACTCCTTCATCAAAAGCTTCCTACCGCTGATCTTCTTGTTGTGCGTGGTTGTAATATCCCAATTGCATGTCTTTTCTGTGGTAATATGGAGGCATCGCCGGATCACATCTTTCTACAATGCCGCTATGCTTCTGCAATATGGCATGATCTTCATTTCTCGGCCCTGCTTGGAGCTTCTTCCATTAAAGATATGGTGGAACAATCTATAGCTCTAGCTCTAAGGAAAGAAGGCGCAGACATAATTTTCAGCTCTCTTCTTGCATTATGGCTTCTTTGGAAGTCTTATGTGAGTCAAATCTCCTCGCCTAATTCTCTTCAACCAGCACAGCTAGCTTTCCAGATTTGGAAAGGCTTACAATTATACATTTCTCCTAAGCCTCGAGTACCTACGCCATCTCCAACTTACGGAGTTATCAAATGGATTGCACCTCCTCCTCATTGTATCAAGCTCAATGTCGATGGCTCATATTATAAGGAACAACAACAAGCAGGATATGGGGGCATTGCCAGGAACCATTTGGGAGAAATGTTATTTGCCTTTGGACAGGGTTCTAAATCACAAGATATTCTGATTTTGGAAGCACTGGCAATGAGAAGGGCAATGACATGGGCACAAGATTTCCAAGTGACCCAAATAATGATGGAGAGTGATATCATGCTTTGATAGTTATCATTCAAAAATTTCCCCATGGCATGCCTTGGAAACTTTATCCAATTATCAAAGACATCACCATATTGGTAGTGTCATTTGCATCCATTTCCTTCACTCATGTCCCAAGGGAAGCCAACTTTGTTGCTGATGTGTTGGCTAAGGAAGGAGCCTTATCCCAGGATGCTTTTCTACATGTTCACACCCCCCCTACTTCTATTAGGTTGGTTATGTTATTTGATGTTTTATCTGTAGGTTGTAATCATGGTTTTTCTTTTTAATAAAATGTTTTTTCCTACCAAAAAAAAAAAAAAAACTAGCCTCTGCATTATTCTTAATTCTCGTCGATTCCAAATAAAAAACCCTCTTACTTTTATAACACACAATCCCAATTTCCTCTTTGAAAATTTTAGAATATCCTCTTTACTCAAGGAACGAAAAGCGTTACCCTTCATTATTACACACCTGCAAAGTAAAATTTAAAAATTAATAAAATAAGATGAAATATCCTGCAAAACGTCTCAATCAATGCTCATGTTTAGTTTAATATTTTTTTTTATCTTTTTACTTTTTGAATCCGTGGTCCTCCATAAACCACGTATGTTGCTCAATGTAAAAACCAAAAACATAAAAACTTATTTGAACTTCAGAGTTCAGACTTGAGAGATGACACCTTGCGTGTGATGGTTCAGAAGAAAAAGGCAAAATGCATTTTGAGATGTTAGCATTTTCTTCATTTTGTTGTAGGGATGAAGTTCGGTGTTTTGGGACGAGCTCCGGCGAAGTTCTACTTGCAACTTGCAAGTAAGACAATAACAAGAAACAGAACCGAACACGGATTTCACTAGATTTTGGCGATCGGCAATGACTACCAGAGTTCTTTCCCTTTCTTTCTTTCTTCTTCTCTTTCAACGGCCATTTTCTTGTGATTCGCCAGAAAATCATCGATTTTCCGGCGATATTTAACTAATCTCGTTTCGCCCCCTGGTTTCGGTTGGTTGGGGGGCGAAATCACCGAATTTCGGCCATATTTCGCAGAAATTCGGTGAAATTAAGTTCCTTGTCTACATCTCCCATATCTAATAATTAATGGTCTCAACAATTCTAATAGGATTAAGGCCTCCACCTAGGAAGAGAAAAACATTCCTAGCATGACACAAATAATAAAAACCAATGCAAAGTACTAAAAAAGTCCATGTAAGAAAGAGCTAGGTTTATCCTCTTACCAAAAAAAAAGAAAAGAGGTTTATCCTTGTGGAATTGAAAAACATAGATCAATGCACTAGCCATGCAAAGACTTAGTTGTTATTAATTCTGTTCTTAGCCCCAACAGCTCCAACATGCTCGCTAATGAAAGCATGCTTAGCAATAAGGTAGTTAAGAAATAATGCTAGTTAGTTTCTAAGGATCTTTTACCTCAACAGGTAGAGGAATGTGTTTCCCTCACACTTTTTAACCACATGTTTAGGTGGAACGACCCACCTTTGAGTACTGATAAGGTGGATTAGAGGTGAATTTTCCTTCGAAACATGTGGTGGAGAAGTGTGAAGGAAGCATAGTCTTCCCCTCATTGAGGTTGATGGTCTCAACTAGTGGTTTCTAAGTCCCAATCCACAAAGCCCCACCACTTGCTAGAATGTAACCATTTGCTAATTCTAGCATTTACTAGAAGCCCTAGACCTGAATTACCCCTCTGTTAGGGGAGAATAGTTTGCTCCCTCACACTTTTGAATCATACAATAAAGATGGAGCCCATAATGGATCCCACTGAAATTTTACTTTGTATTTTTTTTATTTAACATTTACTGGTAAACCTCACCAATATTGTGTATTGGGAAAGCGTTAGGAGGGTATATTGTTCTCTCCTAATGGATCATAAACATTCCTAGAAAAACAAACAGTAAGAGTGGTTGACCACTTGACCCCTAAGACTGGGGTCGGAGGCTATTAGAGAGAGAGATGGCAAATGGGAAAACGAAAAATTGAAAGATGGGAGAGGAAGACGGTCTGTTGCAAACTCTGTTTTTGTTTTTGTTTTTTTTTTTTTTTAATTTTTTAATTTTTTTTTTTTATAAAGCTGTGGGCCTGTAGCAAACTCGTAATCCATAAAGTCAGTTTACCAAAAAGGAAAAAAAAAAAAAATAAAATAAAAAAAAGAAAAAAAAAAAAAAAAAGACAAAAAAAAAAGAAAAAGACAAAAAGAAAAGAAGAACCCATCAATTTGAAGTCTATGGCCTCGGCGAAGTTTTCTGAGATTAGATGGAGTTTATCCGTCGACCTCCGACCTGAAACATCGGCGAATGTGAGGATGTCTCTCGTTCTTCCCTCTTCTCTCTCCCATGCCACTGCTAACCTCTCTCCTCTTCTTCCTCTTGTCTCTCTTTCATTTCCATCTCTTAATTTAGTGCCTTATCGTCTTTTAATCAATAATCTCAGTAGAAGCCATGTCACAACTTCCGCAACCACCATGACCTCTACCATATGTTGTTGCAGACACAGGGAGAAGGGGCATGGTAGTTCCCCTTCGATCATTAATGGGTGCCAAATATCTAGGGCATTTGGAACTTTGGTGGGGCGAGGTCCTAGTTCTTCGGGTTTTCCTACCTATATTAGTTGCACTAGAAGCGAAGATGCCGTGACCCAACAACTTGGCAGCAAAAGTGATGGTGAAACAGAAGAAGAAGGTGAAGATTCTGATGAGGGGGATGAACAGGAAGAAGTGCTTGACAGAAGAACTTCGCTTGGACCAGAGAGATGGGATGTCTTGGGTCTTGGACAAGCTATGGTACACATTTCTTGATTGCTTCAATTCAATATGGTTTTTTTTTTCTTCTGTGGAAAAAGAAAAAAAATTTTCTCTGAACTTTGCTTTGGATTTTAACTTCCTTATAATGCGAAATTTTGTTTTTTAATTCATTGAAGTAAGTGGGCAGCACCACAAACTATATTTTTATTTTTATTTTGTGATCCCTCTAGGTGGATTTCTCTGGAGTGGTGGATGAAGAATTTTTGAAAAGACTGGGACTGGAGAAGGGGACCAGGAAACTCGTGTACCATGAGGAGAGAGGTAGAATTTTGCGAGCTATGGATGGTTGCAGCTATAAGGCTGCTGCTGGAGGGTCGCTTTCCAATACGTTGGTAGCCTTGGCGAGGCTTGGTGTTCGGTCCATTGGAGGCCCTGCCTTGAATGTTGCCATGGCAGGCAGTGTTGGGAGCGATCCCTTGGGTGGGTTTTACAGGTTAGACCTCTTTGTTTACGTTCAACTTCTTTCAAGTACATGTTTTGAATTTCTGGCTTTTGAGACGTGCCCAAAACCAATATAAATTGTTACCTGTGTGATTTGAATTCTTGTATCCCGTCCTTATTTTGTCCCACTGACGTTTTTGGTGGTGCCCTGATAGAGAAATTTTGTGTGGTCTCTGATGGTAGTGGAGGGTTGGTTTGTTATGATCTGACTTGTCAACTCGGTAATGTTTTCCTATTTTATAATCTTGTTGTGTAAGCAAGAAAAAGGAAAAGGATATGGGTGTTTTCATGTTAGAGTTTTCTGAGAGGGCTTTTACTGTGACCTTTGGGTGTTCTTGAGAGTTCTTCATTATATTATTCTTCCATCACATGGTGAAACATCTTCAGCTCAGACTGAATATGACAAATCGTGGTGCATTAGCATGTCAAATCTCTATGGTCCTTGCTTAATTCTGTTCTGTTTTACATATTTCTTGGTGTTTGCGTCAGTAAACTAGTTGCAAGTTTCAACTTAAGTTCTCTTATATAAGTATTTGTATAGAATTACAGCATTGTCAAGGCTGGGGCGTTCCCCGACAAAAGAAGCGATGCGCTACACTATGGCCCGGGTGTAGTGATAAGTGGACAAGGGTTAGCTAGGGCGTCCCCTGTAAGCGACGCGTCGCATCGGCGCCCGGATGCGGTGATAAGTAGGCAAGGGTTCCCGCGCCGTGGACGAGTGCGGGTAAAGAAGCTAGTCCATAAGCGTAGGATTAGATTGGCATCTTGGAACATAGGATCTTTAACTGGTAAGAGCTTAGAATTGATAGATGTTATGAGGAGAAGAAGGATTAATGTAGCTTGCATCCAAGAGACTAGATGGAGGGGTAAAAAAGCTAAAGAGTTGGATGACTTTAAACTTTGGTATACTAGGGATAAAACAAATAAAAATGGAGTGGGTATAATAGTGGATAAAGATTTAAAAAATGATGTGGTGGATGTTAAAATAGTGGGTGATAGGATTATTGCTATCAAGCTTGTAATGGAGAAAGAGTTCATAAATATAATTTGTGCATATGCACCTCAAGTAGGATTAGATGAAAGTCTAAAGCTAGAATTTTGGGAAAACATGGATGGATTAATACAAGGAATTTGTCAAGGAGAAAAGATTATCATAGGAGGTGATTTAAATGGACATATTGGAAAAGATCAAAGAGGATATGAGAGTGTTCATGGAGGATATGGTTTTGGAGAAAGGAATGAGGAGGGGATTTCAATTTTGGATTTTGCTACTGCTTTTGATCTATCTATTATAAATACTTACTTCAAAAAGAGAGATGAACATTTAATTATTTTCAAAAGTGGATAGCATAGAAGCCAAATAGATTTCTTCCTAACTAGAAGGACTGATAGATTGTTGTGCAAGGATTGCAAGGTGATACCGGGGGAAAGCTTAACTGCACAACATAGACTTGTGGTCTTGGATATGTGCTTAGTCCCAAAAACATATAAAAGGTCCAAGGTAAACTATCCCAGAATAAGATGGTGGAATTTGAAAGGAGAGTACTCTAAATCCTTTGTTAATGAAGTAGTCAAACAAGGAAAATGGGATTTTAAAGGGGATACCAATGCAATGTGGAATGAGATGGCTATGTGTATTAAGAAGGTGGCTAAAGATGTTCTAGGTGAATCAAAAGGAAAGATCCATTCTTATAGAGAGACGTGGTGGTGGGATAATGAGGTTCAAGCTGCCATTAGGAATAAAAAAGCTAGTTTTAAGACATGGCAAAGAACTAAGGATGTTGAGGATCTTCAAAGGTATAGGTTGGATAGAAATGAAGCTAAGAAAATTGCGGGAAAAGCAAGTGAAAGGAAGTATGAAGAGTTATACAATAAGTTGGGGACAAAGGAAGGGGAAAAATCTATTTATAAGATAGCTAAGATGAGGGATAGGAAGAGTAGAGATCTTGACCATGTTAGATGTATTAAAAATGGAGATGGTAAAGTATTAGTTTGTGAGGAGGATATTAAGAAAAGATGGGAAACCTATTTCTCTAGTTTATTAAATGAGCATTCTTCAAGCACTTATGTTTCGGACGATTACACTTTTCACCAAGGCACCAATGTCCGAACTTACATACGTAGAATTTCGATGTCCGAAGTAAAAGAAGCTTTAAGGAGGATGAAACTCGGCTAGACACAAGGTCTTGATGAAATCCCAATTGAAGTATGGAAGAGCTTAGGAACCCATGGACTAGTTTGGTTGACTAAGTTGTTTAATAAGATTATGAGCATAGGGAAAATGCCAAATGATTGGAGGAGAAGTGTTGTGGTTCCAATTTACAAAAATAAAGGAGATATTCAAAGTTGTAATAACTATAGGGGCATTAAATTGATGAGCCATACGATGAAATTATGGGAGAGAATAATTGAAACCCGTTTGAGACACTTAACTACAGTTACGGAGAACCAATGTGGGTTTATGCCGGGAAGATCTACAACGGAGGCTATTTACTTAATTAGGAGACTTATGGAAAGGTATAGAGAATGTAGGAAAGATCTTCATATGGTATTTATTGATCTAGAAAAAGCTTATGATAAAGTCCCTAGAGCGTTAATTTGGCAAGTACTAGAGAAAAGAAGTGTTGCAAGTAAATATATAGATATAGTTAAGGACATGTATGATGGTTCGGTGACTAGTGTTAGGACAGGGGGGGTCAAAGTAATGAATTCCCGATAATAGTTGGGCTACATCAAGGGTCAACTTTAAGCCCATATCTATTTGCACTAGTAATGGATGAATTAACCAAAGACATTCAAGATGAGGTCCCCTGGTGTATGCTTTTTGCGGATGATATTGTGTTGATTGATGAGACCTAAGTGGGGATTAATACCAAACTAGAATCATTGGAGATTAGCTTTGGAATCAAAAGGCTTTAAACTTAGTAGATCGAAGACAGAATATTTAGTTTGTAACTTTTAGTCATGATCGGGCAGATGATGAGGTGGTGATACTTGACGATAAAGAGATTCCTCAGAGTGATTGTTTTAGGTACCTAGGTTCAATCATAAGTAAAAGAGGTGATTTAGAAGATGAGGTTTTCCAAAGAATTAAAATAGGGTGGATGAAGTGGAGAGGTGCGTCTGGGGTCTTATGTGATCGGTGTATTCCATTAAAGCTTAAAGGAAAATTTTATAGGACCGTTGTTCGACCAACTATGATGTACGGTGCAGAGTGTTGGGTTGTTAAAAAGAATCATATAGATAAACTCAGTGTAGCAGAAATGAGGATGCTAAGATGGATGAGTGGCAAAACTAGGATGGATAAGATAAGAAACGATCATATTAGAGTTGGTCTGGGAGTTGCTCCCATAAGTGATAAGCTTAGAGAAAGTCGTTTGAGGTGGCACGGCCACGTTCAACGGAGACCTATAAATGCTCCTGTACGGAGAAGTGATATAATCCATATTGAAGGAACTAGAAGAGCTAGGGGTAGACCTAAGATAACCTTAGGAGAAGTGGTGAGAAAGGATATGTATAGCTTAGGCCTTGTATCTAGCATGGCCTCGAATGGAACTGATTGGAGGGCAAGAATCCATGTAGCCGACCCCATTTAGTTGGGACAAGGCTTATTGTTGTTGTTGTTGTACAGCATTGTCAAGGCTATTAAGCGGTTTATAATGAAAATTATGATATCTGTTTAACTTTGTAATCTAGAGATGTTCCAGTATGGATTCTTTCCATTTTTCCTAATGATCTGACTGGTAGATGACTTTCCTTATATCCTGTTTCTGTGTTGTAAGGAGGATTGTATGATCACTAATGTAGCTTATTTTTAGAGTGTTCTTTCTAGTTTTTGTTTATCAACTTTTAGAGACTGTATGTTTGAAGATGACTTAATTGTTTTTATTTTACATGGAAAATTTTGTTTCTCTTTTAGGCTTTTAAAATGATCAATGACTTACTCTCTTCTGACCCGGCTACCTGGATTTTAGAAGTTAATTTTTCTCTTGATGTACCTTTTCAGAACGAAGCTGCGTCGGGCAAATGTGAATTTTCTTTCAGAACCTGTCAAGGATGGAACAACAGGGACAGTTATAGTTCTCACCACTCCAGATGCCCAACGAACTATGCTTGCATATCAGGTTAGATATCTTTTTATCAACTAAAGATTCAGATAGTGTAAATAAACCTGAGAGACCTCTGTTCATTGTTCTTTAATTGCTATCTAAGTTCTTGCCCGCTGCTGGAATACATCCACAAACGTGGAGAAACTATGGATTGGTAACTGAGTCCTCAGCAAATGTTATGTCAGACACATATAGTCTGATACTGTGTCCAGCATGGAAACTGCTGCAAAATTTTCCTTACTTTAGTATGACCTTTAAGTGTTGGACATAGCTGGGTTTTGAAAAACAAATTGCCCTCACTAGTAACACAAACGTCAAAACTTTGTGACATTATACAAAGCCTCTGGATATATTATCTCGTTGGATGGATATTGTTGCTGATAATTTCTGTTGCCTTACTTCCAATGGCAAAGTCTTTTTTTTTTTTTTAGTTGTTAGATTTCTTCCTTTTCTATTTTCCATTAGATTTCTTCAGTGGTTCAGTGTCCTAGTACACTTTTAGATGAATCTAAAGTTTTCAACCTGAGTTCTTAATCTTATTCCCCACCTCTGTGGAGGTTCACCTTAGAAGTAAAAGCCTAACGAGTATCAACTGGATTTGGTTATTTGCTTAGCTACTCAGTGATTGATGAAATGTTATATGTGGATTTTTTATTGTGTTTTAGGGTACATCTTCAACTATTAGCTATGATTCATACTTGGCCAGTGTGATATCAAAAACAAATATACTCATTGTGGAAGGATATTTATTTGAACTTCCTCATACCATCAAAGCAATAGCAAAAGCGTGTGAGGATGCCCACAGGAGTGGTGCTCTGGTGGCTGTCACTGCTTCTGATGTGTCCTGCATCGAGAGACACTATGATGATTTTTGGTGAGATATTTACTTGATTTGCTTCTTTTTTTCCTCCAATTTTATATGTGTATATATCTGTCTATCTATACACACAAACACGCACACACTCTGTATCTAACAATTTTAATTATCTTATTCCCTTTACAATTAGCATCAAAAGTAGAACACTGCTCCCCTGGCCATCTCATCCGTGCTCAACTTTTACAACTGTAGTCAAATAGAGCATCTCTGAAGCCAATCAGTAACTTCATTCTTGACTGAACGAAGATTTTCTTTACCTTTAGTGGAAGTATTGATAGGTATGAAAATGGTCAACCAAGCCACCTGTGAGGATGCTCTTCATTAGACTTCAAACCAATAAATAAACAACATGATTACATTATGAAATTCATAATGAGGGGGAATTCCCTTTTGTAAAATTAGAAAGTAATGCAAAAGTCAACCTTGAACCAGGGAAACCAGCGGTAGATCAACTTCAGCAGGATCCATAAAATAAAAGGAACAAATTAAAATAACTGAAACTCTTTAGAATATGGGATACGGGTTGATGAGTTGAGAATGAAATCCCCATATATTTTAGTCCACTTGTCAAGTCAATTGAACCATTGGTTCAATTATTGTTCAATTTTCAGGTAGTGGTTTTGTCAAATGTAAGTTTAAACGTAGTTTTTTTATTTGTTTTATTGGTTTGTAATTAGGATTAGTCCATTTTGATTAGGAATTGGACTTTTTGTCTTTAGTTAATAATTTGATATGGCCCCTGTTTATTCCCCATTGATGGGAAGAATAGAACAGACTGAAATAATCAAAATTTGCTGAAATGGAATTGAGGTTGCTGGGCTGTGCTTCCCTCGTGTCCTGCTTGAGAGTTATATTGTTTAATTTGTAAAATCTAGGCTGAAGCTTGGTATAGAGAATGTAGGAAAGATCTTCATATGGTATTTATTGACCTAGAAAAAGCTTATGATAGAGTCCCTAGAGCATTAATTTGGCAAGTACTAGAGTAAAGAAGTGTTGCAAGTAAATATATAGATATAGTTAAGGATATGTATGATGGTTCGGTGACTAGTGTTAGAACACTGGGGGGACAAAGTAATGAATTCCCGATAACAGTTGGGCTACATCAAGGGTCAACTTTAAGCCCATATCTATTTGCACTGGTAATGGATGAATTAACCAAAGACATTCAAGATGAGGTCCCCTGGTGTATGCTTTTTGCAGATGATATTGTGTTGATTGATGAAACCCAAGTGGGGATTAATACCAAATTAGAATCATGGAGAGTAGCTTTGGAATCAAAAGGCTTTAAACTTAGTAGATCGAAGACAGAGTATTTAGTTTGTAACTTTAGTCATGATCGGGCAGATGATGAGGTGGTGATACTTGACGATAAAGAGATTCCTTAAAGTGATTGTTGTAGGTACCTAGGTTCAATCATAAGTAAAAGAAGTGATTTAGAAGATGAGGTTTCCCAAAGAATTAAAATAGGGTGGATGAAGTGGAGAGGTGCGTCCGGGGTCTTATGTGATCGGCGTATTCCATTAAAGCTTAAAGGAAAATTTTATAGGACCGTTGTTCAACCAGCTATGATGTACGGTGCAGAGTGTTGGGATGTTAAAAAGAATCATATAAATAAACTCAGTGTAGTAGAAATGAGGATGCTAAGATGAATGAGTGGCAAAACTAGGATGGACAAGATAAGAAACGATCATATTAGAGTTGGTCTGGGAGTTGCTCCCATAAGTGATAAAAGCTTAGAGAAAGTCGTTTGAGGTGGCACGTCCATGTCCAACGGAGACCTATAAATGCTCCTGTACGGAGAAGTGATATAATCCATATTGAAGGAACTAGAAGAGCTAGGGGTAGACCTAAGATAACCTTAGGAGAAGTGGTGAAAAAGGATATGTATAGCTTAGGCCTTGTATCTAGCATGGCCTCAAACAGAACTGATTGGAGGGCAAGAATCCATGTAGCCGACCCCATTTAGTTGGGACAAGGCTTATTGTTGTTGTTGTTGTTGTTGTTGTTGTGGGCTGAAGGTTGGTGAGTCATATTCAGGTTGCACGCTTCTTGGTGTTTGGAACCCAAGTTACCGGTTGGGCGTTTGGTGAGTAATTTCTGAACCCCTGAATTGGCTGTGGGATCAGCCATCAATTGAGGATCTGCCCTACAAGCTGCGGCCTCTGGAAGAGTCCAACCTGGTAAGGAGATCCAATGTACCAACCCCCTTCTTTCCCAAGTAATTTTTGTTTTCTAGAAACTCTAAGAACCCATTAATCTACCTTCTTGAGCAAAACATGCAACTCCACAATTGAACCTTCTGGAAGACAGAAGTAAAGTGTCTTTGTGAATCTTCTGCCCAGCCCAATCTGATTATCAGATCACCTTCATCTTTGGACCACATCACTATCATGATTAACCTAATGATCAATACAAAACTTATCATTATCAGATCTCTCAAACCTCAAGCCATCCATAAACAGCCATCCTGGAAAATAGTGGTAATGAGTGTTTTTCCAGACCAGCCCCTATCTTGAATTTCCGAATCTCCAAAGAGACAATTTATTTCCAAGTTAGATCTACATCAAACTAACCATCAGACTTCTTTACTATTGGAGGGTATCATCCTCTCAGCACTCCTGCTGGATCCAAATTTCTTGGCAATTCAGCCATTGAATCTATGGTTCTCGACAACCCTATAAACCTTTCCTTAAATCCTATCAAGCCCAAGAAACCTATATCTGATAAACAAAATTACTTCATACTTGAGAGACTATCTTACTTCACTATCCTTGACAAACTCTGAAATGATTTAATCTAAGAAACCTTCCAGAGTCCTAATCTGAGATGCTCTACTTTCTTCACTACACACCCAGATTAATTGTATAAGATCACCTTATTTTCCCCCAAATGGAGTTGGTTCTATGTAAATCTTACTATTAGCCCCTCAATTCTATTGAGGTTGCATCTTTAAGGATTAGAAGAATAAAGGGACAGTAGATGAAAGACAAAGGGGAGGGGAATAGGATCAGCCATGTTGGCTCATCATCTTCTCACCATTGCCGTGTCTCACAACTTTAACCATAAATCTTTTTTCTATCTCCGTTCTGTTTTGCTTAGCTTTATAGTCTTAGTTATAACAATCCAATTACATAGCAATCCAGTCCTAATCTAGTTAAGGAACTAAAGAGTCATGGAAAACAAAACTGCTGGTTCCTGGAACCCATAAAATGGGAACTTCTAAAATAAAATTAGCTACTAAATAGAAACTTCTATAAGGTTTCTTATTCTTATGTACAGACTCTTAATTAGAAATAGATAATCTCAAAATAGAAACTGAATCCTCGTCAAAAAGGAAGCTGACTTAGTCTTCTATAAGAAGCTGTCCCATGATCCTGGAGTGTTGTGCTATCCAAGGCTTCCAAAATCGGTACATACACGATCATAGCTGGGATGCGTAACACTGTACACGTGATTTGAAAGTAATTTTGTTTTTAAGATATCCTTTTGTGTTTTCTTCTTGGTTTGATCTACATTTGTGTTATCTTCTTCATTTGATCTACATCAACTGTTCTCTTCTTGGGAGAAAAAACTGAAAAAAAGAAGTTCATTAAGTTTGGTAGAGTTGTCATTATCAAAGGTGCATGATCAACCTTCAATAGGAAGTAGGGTTCAGCTGTTCGCAACTCTGGCTGCTGTCTTTGGTGGCTCTGATATCAAATAATGCAACAAGAACCAGAATTGCTCTCATCCTAAGCAAGATTAGGTAGAAAACTGGAAGAGGGTTGACCAAACAGGCCAATGGGATCTCAGGGAAAAGCTTGGTTTCTATCTCGAAAACCAAGGGGTGGGTTGTCTCTGCTGATTCAGTTGATGGAGATCTTGCAGCAATGATTTTGATGTTGGATTTTCAAGAAATTGATATGACAATAAAAAAGAGTGAACCCGGTACCGAAGGTTTCCACATAAGTAGAGTCCTAAGGAGGGGGCAATTTCCTACCCAGTCTTACCTCTGATTTAGTGTCAATGTTGAGGGCCAAGAAACTAAGATGAATGATCAGCAGGATAATTAGGGGTTGCAAAACCTTTGGCCAAGTCTGTTAGGGATTGCAGGTCCTCTTGCATGGGAGTACTAGGTCTGGTTGGGGTTTAGGTCTAGGGTTTAAGAAATCTGAACTGTATTGCTCTTAGTTTCAGATTTCAGATTAGGTTTAGGGTTTGTATCGAGGTTTTTATGGTTTGAAGGGGGGTTCGGGTGGTGACATGAATGGGGGTAATATGGATCTAGAAAGGTGGGGAATTCTTATGGGGGGGGGGGTTTGGGAGATACGGAAATTAGGGTTTAGGGAGAAGGCTGAAGGGTAGGGGATGAAGAAACAGTTGGGTAGGGGGGGGGGAATTACTTAGCTTTGTCACTTGCCAAGTCCAGACGCCTGCCGTGGGGATGGATAAGTGTAGGCAGATACAGAGTGCTGCCCAAGGAGAAATTCCTTCTAATGAAAACCCTGGAAGCTTAATCAACCCTGATCCTTGCTGCCACTTCTCTCTTCAAATTTGTTTTTCATAAAACTTTGTTACAACCATAGGTTGTCTATTTATGGCCTCTATTATTGACTCCTAACATTTCTTAACATCAAAACAGAATTTAAATTGGAGTCTTAACTAAAATAGAACTTCTACTTATCTCATCCTAGACTGACATAAATTACAATTTAAAAACAGATTTGGAGTCTTACCAAACTCCTCATACAATCAGGCCCAATCGAGCTCAAGTAGGACTGCCAAAATTATCAAAATAGCCTGGTCTATCATGCTTCTATGCTGCTGGGCATGCAAGCCTAGTTCTCTTTTGGGCCTTGTGGCTATTCTTGGGTTGGGTATGGTGACCTATATCAACGTCGGCAATTTTTAGTGAGTGGCTTTTGATGCCACATCAACTGTTACTCCAAGTCCTGCCCCTCTAAATCGATGTCACAATCTGTTCACAAAATATTTTAGCAGCTTGTAGCACTCATTGAACTCAGTTTGATTGAACAACGGTCTGGGATAAAGAGCTGATGGAAGGGGATGAGTGAAGGGAATGGCCATTACATGCTATGTCTTTCACCTATCCTTTATTTTGGATTTTTACTAAGACTTGATCCAATATGTCATGAATTGGATTGTGCACAACCATCGACCCCCTTACAAACTTACATGGAAGACTCTAAATAAATTTAAGAGACTAAAAGGAAAGGCCCATGAAATTAATCTTTAACTAATAAGACCCCTAAATTGACTAGAAAATTGAAATAATAAAGAAAACAGACTGAAAATAGGACTTTAACTGAAATAATGAAGTACAGCCTATTTTCCTAATTTCTTTCTATGTTCTAGAGTTATTAATTGGTTACCTGTAAAATAAATGAATAGTATCAAAAGCCCAGCATATATGACACAAACCAAGGCTATTCCCACTAATCTAATCCCTATCAGTGGCTTTGCTACATTAGAAAGTGGGATCAAATCCCTGCAATTAGTGTGTAGCTATGAGAAGGGAATTAAGTATTTAAGCTCCTTCAAGAGAAAAGGCCAATGCACATTTCTTTAGTCACTTTGCTTTGCTTTCTATTCCTATTAGCAATCTGCACTGCCACAAAATAACAAAGTGCCAATCCCTTTTAATATCTCCTTCCAAAATTCTCACACAGAGTCATAAATAATCTGTAGGAGGTTTAAAGACAATATGTATCATAAATTCTCATTAACTTATGATGATGAATTTATGAAAACGAGTACATGACCACAGATGGCCTACTCCTCGTTATTGAAGTCATCATTAATTGGTTCTCTACGCCATGAACAATGAGTCATCACTCAGTCTGATTGAATCTATGATCCTAAATTTGCATTTTAGATTTTATTGGTGGTGGTTGCATCTATTTTCGTTTTATAAAGCCCACCATAGTAAATTATTCCTTAGGTCTGCATTAGTACCCCTTCTGTCCCCACAGACTCTTAAGACTAAACAACTCTAACTTCAATTCATTTAATTACGTATGGCCTCATGAGCCTTACATTGTATTTCTAGATTCAAGATGAATCAATCGAACCATGAAACTGAAATATACTCCTTGTTTTAAAGGACTCAATGATGATTTAGTTGATCTTTGATAGCATCTCCAGCAGACTGTAGATGCAATTGTCATCCTTACTGTCTGCCTGAGTAAAATTAACAGTTCTTCTTTTGAGAGTACAAACTCTGGTCTTGAAAATATAGGTATCCATGGCCAATTTTGGCTCTTGCTACCAAATAGTACAATCTGAAAATTCAGATTATGGATTGTACATGCAAGCAGGCCCAATAATAAAATTTGTGACCAGATGTAAAATAAAGGAAGCGTGTGCAGGGAAAGAAATTTGACGGATGGAAGGGGATGGAAAAAAGACTAGCTTGATCTGCTTGGAGGAAGAAGAGGGAAAAAAAGAAAGAATAAAGAGCAGTGAAGAAAACCATGTTTGGGATAACAATTCCATATGGCTGCTCAATAGTACCAAAACTCTTAAGAAAAAACACAATATTTACTCATGTGGGGTTTATTTTAAAGACTTTTCAATTGCTAAGTTGACTCATAACCTCTCTAGTACGCTCAGTAAAGTAAATAAACTCAAAGCTCTGTCTGGCTTTAAGTATCAATCTAACTCATCCGCTTAATTGCTAAATGTTGTCGAGTAATTTTATCCCCATTTTTTGGGCTTATGTATATGAATTAGACCCATTACAATGTAACCTAAAATCTAGAGGCTTGACCTATCTTATAACTTGGTTACAACAACAACAACTAATAAACCTTTGTCCCAACTGGTTACATAGATTCTTGCCTTCCAATCAGCTTTGTTTGAGGCCAAACTAAATACAAGGCCTAAGCTATGCATATCCTTTCCTTCAATTTGGATTAAATTGTTTCTCCTCACAGGGGCATTTAAAGGCCTCCGGTCAATGTTGCCATGCCACCTCAATCGACTTTCTCATAACTTATCTATATGATGCTTCTTGGCAACCCAACACTTTGCACAATTCATTATAGCTAGTTGTCACCGGTCTCAAAATTTTCCTTTGAGCATTTAAGGAGTACATTGATCACACAAGACCTTAGATGCATCTCTCCACTTTATTCACCCTTTTTTAATTCTTTAGGAAGCATTATCCTCTATATCACTTTTTTTTTATTTGTTTATTTTATTTTTTATAATTTATGATTGAGCCAAGGTATATAAAATAATCATTTTGTGAAATCTCCTTCTCATCAAGTTTCACCACATCATCATTCATCCAATCACGACCAAAGTTACATACTAGATATTCCGTCTTCATTGTATTTAGTTTAAAGCCTTTTGAGTACAAAGTTTCTCCCCCTAACTCTAAGTTGGTATTAATCCCTACTTGTGTCTCATCTATCAAACAATATCATAAGCAAACAAAACATAAAAAAAAAAAAAAAACAAAACACAAAGAAACATCATTTTAGATGTCTTTGGTTAAATCATCCATTATAAGTGTAAATAAATATGGGCTTAAAAGTGATTCTTGATATAGCCCAATTGTAATTGGGAAGTCAGCGCCTTGTTCCACCACGTTCCTACATTTGTCACTGAACCATCATGCATATCTTTAACTATGTCCACATATTTACTTCTAACATTTCTTTTTTCTAGTATTTGCCAAGTGAACGCTCTAGGGACTCTATCATAAGCTTTTTTCTAGGTCAATAAAGACCATATGAAGATCTTTCCTACACTCTATACCTTTTCAAAAGTCCTAATAAGGTACATAGTTTCCATTCTAGATTTTCTCGGCATAAAATCAAATTGGTTCTCCGTAATAGTGGTTTCTTGTCTCAAACGGGTTTCAACTACTCTCTCCCATAAGCTCATTGTATGACTCATCAATTTTATGCTTCTATAGACATCATAGCTTTGATATCCCTTAAATTGGGACCACAATGCTGCTCTTTCATCATTTGACATTGTCCTTATGCGTATAGTCTAATTAAACAACTTGGTCACTCAAGCTAGCCCATATGTTTCTAAGCTCTTCAATATTTCTATTGGGATTTCATCAGTATCTTGTGCCTTGCCTACTTTCATCCTCCATAAAGCTTATTTTACTTAGGACATCAAAATTTTTCGTTTATATGTTTGTGAATTGGTGTCATGGCGAATGGTGCAATCAATCGAATCACAGATCCTCGAAGTATTTCATTTATTAGGTTAGAGAAATGGACTTCCGATCTCTTTTTGATGTTTTCATCATGTACAACTACTTACACCATCTTCACTTTTAATTCATCTAACATGATCTAGATCTCTAGTCTTCTTGTCCCTTGTTTTAGTCATCTTATAGATAGTTTTCCCCTTCCTTTGTGCTTGGCTTATTATATAAATCTCATACTTCTTCTCCCTTGGTTTCTTAGAATCTATGTTATAACTTGGATATTAGCCTTCATATGGGACTAATGCCTAATGCAACTGCATCATCTATGCATGGTTGTGAAAGAATTGTATGTGGTCCCATAAACCCTCTCAATTCCTCTGACAGATCAGGTGCTCAACTGTATTTTAAAGCTTTGTGAGTCTCATGAGCAAATCTAGAAGAAACATTTCAGACGGTTGTGTTTGTAGAAATCCAAATTTATCCACATTTCTTTAACAGAATGTGCTTGAATCTTCCATAGTCTCTTGCAAAGGGGAAAAAGAAATTGTCTATCCCTATGTACAAAAAATGTTCTTGTGTTTACTTATTTCCCTAGGACATGGTTAATCAGGTCCATAAAATGAGGGTTAACCTCTTGGAAGGTTGGAAGCGCAAACTGAATTGCGTAATCATACAATTTATTGGACTCTCTTTTAGTACTGGTACAACATTCAATATATTTGTTTCGCATATTTTGGATGGTTGATTCTTGTTTTGCATGGTCAGTCTCCATTTGCATTATGACACATAAGTGGAGCACTTGTAACTATGAATATTAATCTGCAACCCATTGCTCCGTCTATTCCCACCTCTTTAATCCTCTCTATGATTTTTTTTTCTCAGGGACATCGTAGGGAACTATGCAGACATAGTATTTGCAAATACTGATGAAGCAAGAGCTCTCTGCCACTTCTCTTCAAAAGAGAGCCCTGTATCTAGTACAAGGTATCTGAGCCATTTTGTACCCCTCATCTCCGTGACAGATGGTCATAGGGGATCTTACATTGGTGTAAAAGGTGAAGCCATTTTCATACCCCCTTCACCATGTGTACCTATTGATACATGTGGTGCTGGAGATGCTTATGCTTCTGGGATTTTATATGGCATATTACGCGGTGCATCAGATTTGAAGGGTATGGGTGCATTGGCAGCAAGGGTTGCTGCAGTAGTTGTTGGACAGCAGGGTACTCGCCTCCGTGTTCATGATGCACTTGAGTTGGCAGAGTCATTTGCATTTCAAATGAATAGCTCCAACGTTCACTTTGATGTAGGATCAGATCATATCTCCAGTTTGTGATCTTGTCCTTCAGCTTTGTGATTGTAAGATTTTTGTTTTCTTGTAATTAGATTTATCCGCCTTTATAATTATTTTTACTTTTTTTTTTGGTTGTGTAAATCCATTGTGTTCCTCTTCCCTACCTTATTTCTGTTTCCCTGCATAGTTTGCATGGTCTGGAAGAATAATTCAGGGTGGAAGCGACCGGTCAGTCAATAGTTCTTGCATGTTAGATTCTACTTTCTCTTGAACAAGAGAATGAAATATCAAATATTTATGAATTTTATTCATAGAAATTCGCCATATGCTCCCTATTATCTGAGTTCATGAATTAGGGTCAAGAAAGAGTACAAGTTGCAGGTGCATCGGTCGTTGGCAGAGTGTATGTCCAAACCAAAGTCAAAACGCTCAATACCAGCGAGATATCTCAAGTGCTTGTAAAGCCATGATATCATATAATTCATCACAAAAACTATTTAACGAACGGTTAAGCTCTTTGTGTGTCCAAATATCATCCTTCCAGCAGTTGGAAGGATGGACACACAAACAACTTGATGCAAAAGATCTGAAATCGATTGTTTTGATTCTTTTGAGTTTGATGTCTTACAACTCAGAATGTCTCACAAGCTAATGGTAGTGAATGCCGTATTGGGCAACTTGGAAACTCCTAGGTGTATTGACCCTATAGTTTGGGATAAAAAAATATCTGGCTCCTAAAGTTCTTGAGTGTAAGTTTGTGTATTCTCCTAGGGAGATTAATAGTGTTACTAACTCCCTAGGTAGAAAGGCAGTTTTCTTATCGAGTAGAAAAGACTGGCTGAGTGAGATGGTGTAACTTTATTTTTTTCGTTGAATCAGTTGACACAGGTGTTTTCCTCTGTGAGTGGCGATTTCCTCCCCTGTGAGTGGCGTTTTCCTCTTATGTATCACCGGTGTAAACATTCTCACAATTGAAACATTATACTATCCAATCCACAGTAAACAAACAAGTGAATAGTTAGCATGGAACCATCTAGAGCATCCAAGGGAAGAGGAAGAGGATGCCCTACGCTGTCAAGACACCGAGAAGAGAGGTTGCTTGCATCTACAGAACTTATCCTCTCTGATGATGAGGGACTGGAAGTAGATGAAGAAAGGGAACAAAGAGCAGGGGTGAAGAAGGAAAATACGTTGGTGAGGCTCATCATCTTAGGGAAAAATTAGGGAAGGCAATCGGTGTATGAGGCTTTGCCAATGGCGTGGAACACAAATCAGACGCCATTGCTCAGTTGGACACAGATTTATACTCTTTTTAGTTCGAACACACGCGGGATATGCTAAATGTCATTGAAGAATCGCCCTGGTCCGTCGCAGGAAATCCTCTAATTCTTGAGCTCTGGAGAGAGGAGAAGGATTGGACATTTAATCACATCGATTTTTTGTGCCAATTTCACAACATCGCGACAGACACTTTAGATACAGAACTAGGGTTCCAATTAGCAGAATTTGTAGGCACACTTGGACAAGGTATGTTGATTGACGGCAATCAGTTCGGGAAGAAAATAAATTATTTCAGATGCCAAATCAACATCGAGCGAAGGAAATCGTTGAAATAGGTAATCCCTTTTCGCTGTCGCTCAGGTACACAGGTGACACTCTAATCTTTTCCGGTGAATAATGGAAAAAGCACGACGGCAGGACGTTGAAGCAGAGACGATTAACCAACAAAATCAGGGAGGAAACGACAACTTGTCGGTTCTGATTGCTAGGGTTTTCCAAAACCTACAACAATCAATCAATTTGGGATCACAAACTCCGATGTTAGACTATCTTTTGCAGACAACAGTTCCTATTGTGCACCAAATCACGCCAAATACCCAACCACCTCAGCCACTACTCCATGATGTGGCCGCTACTTCTGCGGCAACTCACCTCCGATTGCAAAATCAGCTTTACAATCTCTTGCAACAGTTGAACTTACCCTCCATCGCCTCACCCTCACACCACCAAAACCCTAACCCACCTCCTACGGACTTGCAGAATCTCCTCCTTTCTCTCCTTCGCAACTTGGCAGCCGTAACCTTAAATCAAGACAACCAATTTGAAAACCCTACAATGCAACCTAATCACTACCTAACCCAAAGCCCAAGCCCAACCCACAGGCCCATATCTCAACTTCAAATAACTAAAGCCCACAATGAAACACCCACTACCCACCAAAATAATTGTGTTATAAACCCACCACCGTTTGTCTTAACTTCCAATCCCTCTTCAACCCAAGCCCATTAAAACCCATTACCCTCAAACCACATGGAATTAGTCCCATCTACTTACACACCCATCTAGCCCACAACACTCATCATTGTCTTCTACCTCTCATTCACCCATCTTTTCCGCAACCATTTCAAAAAAGAGATGTAACAGTGAGATAGAAACCGAGCACTTGAAGAACATTTATGTGGAAAGTGAGGAGTAGTTGTGATATGGAGAAAATATGATCGAATCGGGTTCATACTTGGTTTGATCCTCGACCCCCGTCGAGACAGAGGGAATCGACTCGCTCCCGAGCGAATCGGATCCAGAAGATAGCTTGTTGAGGAAGAAAACTAATTCAGCTACAAGCACGCCCTAATCCAACCTATGGATTAGGTTAATTACCCTAATGATGGCAGACACAAATTGACGGTTGTTGCTTATCATTATCACCGGGATAATCATCACATAACCTAAAGGTTATCTCAGGAGTCCTCTACTAGTCCAAACTAGTAGAAGTCTATCGCTCAACGGATCTAACTGTTAAGATCCAACGACTACCCGAAGAAGGCTCGAGTACATCCAACGAAGGAGATTCGAAGGTACACTTTATATAAACCTCACTGGCCTACGAGGTGAGGAGAGATTCACATACACACTTGTAGACGTAAACTATCAAAGGCTTACGATCTAGATCACCTTTCCCAGTTCTTCATTCCTTAGCTCTGTACTTTTAGCAGAGTCGTTTGTGATTTAGTTCATCAACTGACTTAGCCTTTGGAGGTGGACTCCCGACCCCAGCGGTCGGGCCACGTCTGACGCTTTCGTTTTGCAGGTCATCACGAGGAGATCTAAGGGTTGAGCAGATTTTAGACGCATCATTTGGAGTCGTCTGTGGGAAAGACTTGTAAAGCCATGGTGACTAGATCAGCAGCAGCCGCTGCACAACGCGATTCCGGTGTTCAAATCCCTGGAGTGAATAATCCAGACATTCCCCAGGGAAGCCAACATCCTCTTGAAGTAGATGGTGGTCAGGGAGGACATAATCCTCCAGATACATTCCAAGATCAATTGAATCAGGTGAAGATTCAACTCTTGGAGGTGAGTCAAGCACTCCGCGTGCTCACCAAACGAGTGGTATTACCATAAGAACCTGATCATCGCGATTCAGGGAGGCGTGCATTGCCACGTGATCACGTGAAGGTGACCGAGGGCCTAGGAGAATTGACGATCAACCTAGGCGGGACGATCGGTTCGACAGACCACAGGAAAGTACAACCAATTCAAATACAAGGTTGGATACGGGGGTGAGGACTCACTCACCGACTGTCAGACGAACCGTTCATGATGATCGAGCAGTTCGCGATGGACGGGCCGTTCGTGATGATCGAATAGCTCGTGAAGATCGTGTTTTTCGAGGTCGTGATCATATTGCTGAAGATCACCCGACTCAGATTGGTCAGGAATTGGCCAACATCAATCAAAAATTAGGGCAGTTGGCTAAAGGAAGGATAACTGAGGATATTTACTCAGTTATTCGGAAGACCCCCTTTGCCGAGCCAATTGCGGGATATCAGTTTTCCCACAACTTCCGTTTGCCTACCTTTTCTACATTCGATGGCTCCGAAGATCCAACGGCCCATATTGGCTATTACCAACAGACCATGGCAGTTTCGGGTAATTCTGATGAAATTCTATGCAGGGTTTTTGGTTCATCTTTAACCGGAGCAGCACAAAAGTGGTTTTCGAACCTCCCATCTGGAAGGATCGTAAACTTTGATGAGTTGGCGCGCAAATTCATAGGGCGATTCCAAAGTGGAATACAGGTCAAGAAAACGGAAGAAACCTTGTTTACCATCAGACAAGGAAAGAGCGAATCGATCAGAGAGTTTCTGAAAAGATTCAACAAAGTAACGATGGAGATAGAAAATCTGGATGAGCAAGTAGCCAAAACTGCTCTATTCACTGGACTCACTAACCGAAGACTCTTGGAGCTATTACTACATGATATGCCTGCAACTTATGCCGAGTTGGTACAGAGATGCCAGAAGCAAGCCGAAGTCATGGAGATCTTAGATGCGCGCCAAGGAGACAATAAAGCCTCCACTAAGGAACAGGAGGCTCTTGAACAAAAGCAGAAGCCAAAGAAGAATGTTCATGATAGGGTTGGAAAATCTTAGGCTTGGCGCCAAAGGTCTCCCGATAAAAGTGAGTATACTCCATTGAATGCTCCTCGGGCGGATATTCTAAATATCATCAAAAGGCGAAATATTTTGAAGTGGCCACCTAAAATTCCTTTGAAGCCTGGAGAGCAGCAGGATCGAGAAAAATATTGCCGATTCCACAAGGATTATGGTCATTATACAAATGACTGTCGTCATTTAAAAGCAGATATTGAGAGATTAATATCTCAGGGACACTTGTCCAATTTTGTTAGCAGAAGAAGGGAGGAGCCACGTGAACCACGCGGGGCTGCCCCTAAAAGGGATCGTTCGGTTAGTTCAGAACGATCAAAGGAGGCTCCGAAGTCTAAGAAAGGCAAGGAGGTGATTGATGCTACTCGATCACCGATCCTTACAATTTTCGGAGGACCAGAGCCCGAATCACTCCGGAGTTTAAAGACAAAATCCAAATTTATCGGAACCGGAGAGACGCAGAAGCGGAAGAAGCCAAATGGTGAAGATTCTATCACCTTTGGCGAGGAGGATGAAAGAGGCGTTTGTCTACCTCATGATGATGCCATAGTCATCAAGGTAGAGATTGCATAGGGTCTGCAGCTGACCTAATTTCTTATGAAGTGTATCAAAAGCTGAAGGTGGATGAGGACTTGATGGAGCCTTCATCCACGCATTTATATGGTTTTGCAGGATCATCTGCAGTGGCGGAAGGATCTATCCAGTTGGACTTATCTATTGGAAGTTTTCCTAAGGAAACGACCGTCCGAATCAATTTTTTGGTGGTTTGGGAACTGCCAGCTTATAATGTTATCCTCGGACGACCATCTTTACCCAAGATAGGTGCTATTGTTTCGACGAAACACCTGAAGATAAAATTCCTGACTGACATGGGAATTGGTCAAGTTTCCTCTGACTAGAGGATCTCTCGGCAATGTTACGTTGCCTATTTAAAAGACAAAGAAGGCCCGAGGAAGGTGACTGCCCTACCTATAGAAGTTCGAGATGATTGGGAAGAAGCAGCAATGCAAAGGCCCGAGCCAGTGGAAAAGCTAGAACAAATCCAACTATGTACCGAGAATGAGAAAAGGATTACTTATATCGAGTCTAAGTAGCTGGAGGAATTCAAGGAAGAGTTGAAGTTGTTTCTTCAACAGAATAATGACGTATTCGCATGGTCTGCCGAAGACATGCTAGGAATTGATCGGGTTGTCGCAGAGCACAAACTCTGGATAGATCCGAAGGTGAAACCAGTGATCCAGAAAAGGAGAAATTTCTCCATTGAAAAATATGAAGCCGTTCGGGGTGAAGTTGAAAAACTGAAGAATTCTGGTTTCATAGAACCAATTGAATGCCCAACTTGGTTAGCTAACGTGGTAATGGTAAAAAAGGCAAATGGGAAGTGGAGGATGTGTACAGACTACACAGATCTCAACAAGACTTGCCCTAAAGATTGTTATCCATTACCTCAAATTGACCTCTTGATAGACGCGATTGCAGGATATGAAACTCTAAGTTTCATGGATGCCTACTCAGGGTATAATCAGATCCTTATGAATAAGGAAGATGAGAAGTTCACGGCTTTCATGACTGATCGTGAAAGCTACTATTACAAAGTCATGCCATTTGGCTTGAAGAATGCAGGAGCTACATATCAGAGGGCCGTCAACAAGATTTTCAAAGACTTGATAGGGAAGAATGTTGAAGCTTATGTTGACGACATGCTAGTAAAGAGCTTTACAAAAGCAAATCATATTGCAGATTTAACTGAGGTATTCTCAGTACTGCGAAAGTATCAAATGAAGCTGAATCCAGAAAAGTGCGCCTTTGGAGTTTCTTCAAGCAAATTTTTGGGCTTCATGGTGTCACAGAGAGGTATTGAGGCTAATCCTGCCAAAATACAAGCTCTGATTGACATGGAGGCTCCCAAAACTGTTCGTGATGTGCAGTGTTTAGCAGGGAGAATTGCCGCTTTGAATCGATTCATCTCCAAGTCTGGAGAGAAGTGTTTGCCATTCTTCAAGGCACTCAAAGATTTGAAGGGCAGCAAGGAAGCAAAATGGACTGAAGAATGCAAGAAAGCTTTCGAGGAGTTGAAGGAGGCACTAGGACAACCACCACTTTTGTCCCAACCAGAGAAGGGGGAAATCCTACAGCTATATCTAGCGGCGTCCCTTTCAGCGGTCAGTGCAATACTTGTTCGTGAGAAAGATAAGAAACAGTGGCCGATTTACTATGTGAGTCACGTATTACTTGATGCGGAGACACGATATTCACAGATTGAGAAGCAGGCTTTGGCTCTCATGATGGCCGCCAGGAAGCTAAGGCCATATTTCCGGGCTCATCCAATAGAGGTATTTACAACTTTTCCTCTTAGTAAAGTTCTTAATAAACCTGATTTGTCTGGAAGGATGGTGGCCTAGTCGGTTGAACTTAGTGAGTTCCAAGTAAGCTTTAAGCCCACAACGGCAATCAAAGCTCAGGCATTAGCCGATTTTGTAGTAGAAGCTACTGCACCAATGGAGACCACCATTGAAGATCCCATTATACCAACCACTTGGGAGGTATATGTGGATGGTTCGAGTAATAAAGATGGAGCAAGAGCTGAAATTCTATTGAAAAGTCCATCAGGATTTATTATTCGATATGCTTTGAGATTTGCATTCGAAGCAAGTAATAACGAAGCAGAATATGAAGCCCTGATAACTGGACTTCGGTTGTCAAAAGCATTGTCTATTGCAGACGTTACTATTTATAGTGACTCCCAACTTATAGTCAACCAAGTCCAGGGGGAATATGGTATTAAAGAACCACGCTTGCAGAAGTATCAAGAGATTGTGCAGGCATTTCAAAAGCAATTTCGAATTTGAATATATCTCAGATTCCGAGGACTGAAAATACAGTGGCAGATGAGCTATCCCGATTAGCCAATGCCAAAGAAAAAAATCTAGACCCTTCGGTCTACATTGAAGAGATAACATTTCCAAGTTATCACGAGAAAGAAATTTCTTATATATTGAAGCAGAGCGTTGCTGGATGGATCCGATAATCGACTATCTGAGAGATGACAAACTACCTGAGGATCCGAAAGAGGCAAGATTGATCAAGATACGATCAGCAAGATTTGTCATTCAGAATGGGAGACTATACAAAAGATCATATTCTGGACCCCTTATGAGATGTATAGGTCCCGAAGGAGCAAAATCAGCTTTTAGAAGTTCATGAAGAAATTTGTGGTGCTCACATGGGTGGACTAGCCCTGGCACACAAAATTCTAAGACTTGGTTTATATTGGCCTAAGATCCAAGAGGCTACTATGGAGTATGTTCGTCGATGTAGCAATTGTCAAATTCATGCTACAATATCGAAGTGCCCAGCGGAAACCATGACTTCAATTCTAGATCCCATCCCCTTTGCGATGTGGGGAATTGATATCATGTGTAAGTTCACCAAGGCGTCGGGCGGACGGGAATATCTAATAGTAGCAATTGATTACTTCACGAAATGGGTTGAAGCCAGCGCCCTGGCAACAATTACTGAGAAAAAAATGGAGAAATTTGTGCTTGAGTCAATCATATATCGCTTTGGAATTCCAAAGATTATCGTCATCGACCATGGTACTCGGTTCGATCGCCACGGTTGAGCAATTTTGTGGAACTTATATGATCGAGCATCGTATGTCCTCAGTGGCATACCCCCAGAGCAATGGACAAGTAGAAGTTACTAACCGAACGCTACTGGAAGGGATAAAGAGAAGACTTGAAGCTGATAAGGCTTTATGGGTTGAAGAACTTCATAATGTACTGTGGGCTTATAGAACTACGGTTCGAACACCCATAGGAGAAACTCCATTCAGGTTAGCATATGGGTCCGAAGCATTGGCACCTGTGGAGATAATGGCGGGGACATTTGTCACATCCACCCAGCCGGTACCCTATCTGGCATACCCGGATGTGATCCACGCCAAGATCCATAGTTCGAGAGACCACATCAGCCACATCGACAATAACACAATCATGAACAATCAATATTAAGCTACAATCAATAAAATAGAATTCAGGAATAAGATATCAAGGATAATCAGAGTGCGGAAATAAACATCAAATCAGATAAATAAGAAGACAGTGGGCGGAATCCACTCCTTCACCAAGCGGAAGTGAGGTCAAAATTTAGTTAAGTACAAGTCTCAAGTTATGAAGGTAAGTTAAAATTATTACAATTCTTCTAAGTTTAACTGTCACAAAAAGAAGGGGTAACTACTCATAAGTCTCCTCCACAATGGATATGTCCTCCTCAAAGGTGAGGACCATGGAGATCCAACATGACTGCTCCCATACAACTCCAGGGCTAACCCCGGTCGCCGGGTGATCTTCTTCGGTATGGTCACCGAAGTCTTCACCGATGTAGCTAGTCTCGGATAGTAGTATGAGGTATCGGGTCCGCCTCGGGGAGGGTGCCATCGAGTAATCACTTGTAGAATAGCCTAACTAAATATTGCAACAGAAAAGGAATGAGTTCAAAAGAACTCAGCAAGGAAGTTATTCCACCACACATAAACCACAAGATAATCATAACATGATGCAGATGATATGAGGCATATAATGCAATATGATTTTATTCTACGTATGCTGGTCATCTATGGTAGACATGCTTTAAGTCATAGCACCATACTTCTTTAGGTAGTCTCAGTCACTCATCACCGGGGGAAATTGGGTCCCCGCATCCCTCTCGGACAAATCCATGGTTGGGGGTTTCGGTCACCACTCTCTCACATCACCGTTTGGTCTAAGTATTGGCGCATGTCAAGGTATAGCCTAGCCCAATGCAAGTCATCTACTTAATCATATCATGTCAGTTCCAGATACGTCCATTCCTCCCCTCTCGGGATCCTTTCCGGTATCCTTCACACTAGAGTCACGGATATTACTCACCGGACTCATCAACCCTATTGGTCATCCACAAATGGTAAACGGGAAGCTCTCACGTCCCTCTCACGGATCATTTCACCGGTCTTGAGTGCCCGTGAGCCCAAGTCTAGCCATTTGCAACCCTACCAATACATGGCCCCTTTCGGGTAACCGTAATGCAATTTATGTCCTCTCACGGAGTGGATACCGGTCTTGAGCGCCCACAAATCCACACCACTACCACGGGTTGTTCGGTCTCAATGCCCTTCCGAATCGGGTCTGATATGATAGGGACATCCTAGCCATACATCTAGACAAGTCCTATGTATGTCATTCAATAACCCGGGAAGCGTCGATGGACACCTTCGGAGAACATCCCATACTATTCCCTCCGATGTCCAAGGACGAAGCACCAGTAGGGTACCCCTCAATCCCAAGTTATACTTAAGCAACCACATGCCCAAGTTCATCATATCAGTTCACAAGATACAACATCATAATAAACATTCAATTCATGACATTGACATAAGTCATCATATATTGAAATTGATAAACATGATAAGACATTGAAATAACATAATGTAGACACAAAGCTACTGTTGAAAGACATGTGTAGCAAGTCTAACATGATAAGGATATGAAATAGAAACAATATTTACTAAGTTAGGGATACCAAGTCAAGATTCCATATCTTAGGTAATTGTATCGATAACTATCCTTACCTTGAATCGGAGATGAGAATGGTCCAAGATCACAAGCAAGTGGCCCAAATAGCCTTAAAGTCCTAAACAAGCATATATGAAAGGTTAGAGAAGAAATCGAACAATTGGAGATCAAACGAATCGAACTAGGCAAAGTTGCTGACACTCTATTGGTCGATACTTTGGTCGATAGTATCGACCAATAGTATCGACCAAATCAATTCCAGGACAGCAAGCGCTTTTTGGATTCTTGCCTAGATTTGGTCTTCCGGTCTCGGATTGACACGAAACTTGGAGGATAGTCTAAACACAACATGGGGACACTAATTATCAAGAGACTTTCATAATCCAATGGTCCATTTGGAAATCCCCAAATCGACATACCAAGGTTAAGAGTTGTAGGTCGTGGCATTGGCTACATCTCAATGCAAATTAGGGGAAAACATGGGGGATTAGGTAGGGAATCGTTTAGAAGTAACATGGAACACATATGCAAGGTATAGATTAGGTTAATCATGAGCTTCATCTCAGTTTTGGTAACTAAAGCAAGTTGGTAAGCAATAAATCATGGAAATGTGTAGTTAATGATCATGAGGTGAATCAATCATACTCATATCGGTGAAAACATCATTGTATGGGGTTTAGAAGGTTCATGGCAAGGTGTATGCAAGGTTGCAGCACCTTGGCCATGGTCCCAACAGTGAAATAGAGGAAAGATGAGTGAGAAGTGATTAGGAGAGAGGGTCATACCTTTAAAGTGGAACAAGAAAGTAGGAAAGAGTGGTTGGCAATGATTGATGAGAGTGCTTCACCACTACCAAGGAGGAGTTCTTGGGAGGCTCTCCCACATTCCCAGTGTTAAAACGCGAGAATAGGGCTCCGGCTCTCGAGGAATAAATAATTAGAAAAGAATATTCCAAGAATCTTTAAATCGGTTCAGCAAACTTGTTGGTCGATAGTCGTGTATCGACCAATAGTATCGACCAAACTTTTCGCAGAATTTACGAATAGTTCAGCAACTTTAGGTGCGGACTTGGAGGGCTATACAAGGTCAAATTGCTGAGGTCTTCTCCTACGTTCACTCAAGAGGTCTAGTTTGGGAGTACCTTCGGATTTTGCACCGGAGTCCGTTTGATATCTCAACTGTCTCACTCTTCATCGGTGCGCGATTCTAACTTAACACTGTAATGTACTCAAGGGAGGGCCATCATCAATGTCCATAAACCGGAGTTCCGACATTCGTCATCAACCAGAGGGCCCATAAGTCCCTCCTACCACCCCTTCGGGTCTTCGGACCTACAAACACAACAATGACCGGGTCGGGTCAAGGTTAGGTAAAAGCTGGATTTTACATTACGGGATCGAGAGTTCGAGGAAAAAGCGAACGAGCAAGGACTGCTTGATAGTCTTGATTTGTTGGATGAAGTTCGGGCAAAGGCAGTAGCATGAACTCAACATTATCAAAGAAGGATAGCGTCTCATTATAATACCCGAGTGAAGAATCGTCGGTATTTAGCCGGAGATTTGGTGTTGAGAAACACCATAGCTTCAGACCCACGCCACCAAAGAAAATTGGACCCTTCCTGGGAAGGACCTTATATGGTTGTAAAACCAGTCGGTTCAGGAGTTTACAGGCTAAAGAACATCAACACCCAGAAAGAGTTGGATCGTTCATGGAATGCCAGGCATCTCAATTTTTTTTATCCATGATGATGATTTCAATTTTGTTCGTGATGTATTCATTTTCAACTCAATCAATGCAATTATTGGCTTTCAACAAATTATCTTTTGATTGGGGGGCATCATACACCACATTTAAGAACAAGATCCGACTATAAGGCATCGGATGAAAATCCGTGTGGGTCCTTCAACACTTATCGAATTTTTTGGAATTTCTTAAGTCAAGGCATCGGATGAAAATCCGAGTGAGTTCCTTCCGCAAGGCGTCGGTTTGAAACCCGAGTAAGTTCCTTCAAGACTTATTGAATTTTCAAAATATCCTTAAGTAAAGGCATCGGTTTAAAAACCGAGTGAGTTCCTTCTACAAGGCATCGGTGTAAAAACCGAGTGAATTCCTTCTCAGACTTATTGTATTTCTCCGACGGTTTAAAACCCGAGTGAGTTCCTTCTCAGACTTACTATATTTCTCCGGAAATCTTTAAGTAAAGGCATTGTTCTAAACAACTAAGACCTAGTGCAACAACGATTCAAGTGACTAGCAAAGTTCAAGATGAAGTTAACTTCTTATTTCTTCAAAAGACCGAAAGATGCCAGTCTTTATATCAAACATAAGATTACAAGAGCTGGATACAATCTTCGGTCAAAAAAGAAAGTCATCATCGGTGATCATTAAGAAGTCATACAAGATCGGCACAGCTTCACTAGAACAATACGTGAGTCACGCAGCGGTATGGATTCAAGAAAAAGAAGAGAAGAAATAAGGATTACAAAACATTCATGTATGTATAAAATCTTCCACAATTTCATACTCTTTGTCCAGCTTGTCCAGGAGAAGTATGGTCCTCAACCAAACTTGCATTCAAGGCGAGCTTGTCATAATTGAATCCTTCTAGGGGAGAATAAACAGGAGAATCTTCCAGATAATGCATAATATCTGGATCAGAAGGCGGAGGATCAATCTTATTTTTGGTCCAGTCAGGAGAAGGAGGACCCAGGTTGGTAAACACTTCAGGATGGCAAACAGCACTGTAGGGAGTCGTATCAAAATGAGGAT
Source organism: Hakea prostrata (assembly GCF_041222555.1). Lineage (NCBI taxonomy): Eukaryota > Viridiplantae > Streptophyta > Magnoliopsida > Proteales > Proteaceae > Hakea > Hakea prostrata. The sequence goes on from NC_142605.1 coordinate 12,538,825, forward strand.
TTTTCCTTAATATCGATTCCCATACTTCGTTCTCACCGTCCCGGTACGCCTGCAAGTTATAAGCATTCAACATATCAACAAAGGGCTTACTATGTAAATACTTGAAGACGCAGGCTCTGCGAACGTCAGTTGGAAGGGATTCGGGCAAAGGAATGATAGCTTGCCTTTGAGGTAACCCTTCAGATCCTTTGGCTCCTGACTTACCAACTCCTCGCTCCAGTTGCCGGATCTTCTCCCTGGCATCATCCAAGTCTGATCGAAGACGATCGATCACCGAATTCTTTTCTCCTGCAACCTCCCAAGCTAGTTTTCTAAGGCGAGCAATCTCAACGTCTTTAGCTTCAGAGATTTCCTGAACCCTAGAAACTTCATTGCTCAACCTACTGAACCTAGAGGCTGCTTCCACTTGGTTGTGGAAGTTACCAGTAAGACTCCTGCAAACAACTTCCGAGTTAAAAAGGAGCAGAAGAGTAATATTCAGAATCAAAAGATAATGAAGAAAGACTTACATCACCATTGACTTCATAAAGACCTCGTCTGGAAGTTTGGAAAGAACTGCGCTCTCAGAAGTCATTCGAGCAGCAGTGCACCATTCCAACGCTTTGTCAAACTCGTTTGACACTAATTCAGGCGAAGGATGAGAAGGATGAGCTACATCAAGAGAAGGATGAGCTGCATCACTTGCAAACCGACACGCTTCCTGGTGGCAAAATCCTCCAACTCCAAAGGAGAGGAAGAGGATGCCAAACAAGCTCTAGAGTTGGAAATAGAAGCAACACTCTACTGGGACCGCACCTTCATCAGATGCCAACATAGTTGCCTCAGATGCCTAAAGAGTCTCCTTTTGGGGATGCACGAACGGTCTTTGCAGCAGGGGCGTCCGCAGCGCCATCAACAATAGAGTGATCAAGATCTTCCTGGGAAGAACGAGCGATCACTTCAGGCAGAAGAGGCGTAGGGGTGGCATCAATAGAAACTGTGGGAATTTAACTTGAAGATTCACCAACAGCAGTCGCCTTACGCTTAGAGGACTCACCAGCTGAAACCACCTCACTGGCCCCAACCACCACTGATGGAATGATTTTCTTACAAGATTTCACTCTGATAAAGGTCGGATCGATTCTGGGAGCCACTGTATATACGAAAAAGCCGGTATCGGTACAAAAACCCAACAACAAAAGAAACGAGGAAAAACCCTAGTTCTCTGTCAGATCTTCATTACTCGAAATACCCATTAAATAAACCCCAAGTATTACTACTGTGCAGTTTACTAAGGGGGGAAAGGGGAAGAGATAGGTGATAGCAAAAAGCTCACTTGTTCAGAAGCTGATAGAGTTATTGTTAGAGTACGAGGAATACGGAAGCAAGCAGGAGGACGGAATGTCGCTTTTGCAAATCTAACTTGCAGATAGCAGGATAGATGGAGAGTACCCACGAAGGCTTTAAATAGCCTCAGGTAATGAGATGACGGTTGAGAGCCAAAGGCAACCAATGGCCCAGATCGAAAAGACGCTTCGAAATCCACAACAAGCAAGATCAACGGTCAAAAGGAGGCCACGTGGAAACGAGCACCTGATGCGAGAATACCTCCAACCGTCGCACCGCCATTGCGATAATGGATGTATTACCAATTTATTGGAAACAATGAATGGTATACCAAAGCAAGAAAACGTTTGGACTTCGTAGGTACCAGAAGGGAAACGTGTGGACTTTGCAATAAATGAAGGAGTGGGGAAGATTAAGGCATCTTTCCAAAACATCTCTTCATAATATCTTTACAAGATTATCATTCGTCGAAGAATATGAAGTTAAGTGATAAGTTTTATCATTTATATTTTGATATTCAAGACAAGCTCTCGATAGGAGACGAGGAAGTATTAAGGCAAACATGGAAGAAGTGTCTATTCATTAACAAGGAGGTCAATCTTTACAAAAAAAAAAAAAGATAACTCCCTAAGCCTCTTCCTCATTGTTGCCCGAGGAGCCCTGTAACAGAGAACTTTTCTCAGGATCCTGAGAAGAGCCTTCCTCAGGATTGTCGTTGTCAGAGTCCTCTTCAGCAGCAGCTTGTTACTCGGCTTGCGACTTTTCCTCTTGGAGTGGCGGTTCGTCAACAAGATATTCCTCATATTGTGGGTCAGCTGGAAAGGATCATCCTCTTCTCGAGCCCAGTCAGGGAGATCCATTTTTAACTTCCTGAAGACCTCTTTGGGACACACCTCACAAAAGGGAGCTGTATCGAAGGAAGGGATGGATTCGAGAATTTTTTCCCAAATATCATTTTGCCCCAAACGGTAAGCTTGGATGTTGAAGGCACCCAGCAGTTTGGAGAAAGGTACGCTGTTCAAATATTTTCGAACACAATCCTTTCGAAGCTCTGGCTTGATATGCTCGGGCTTGCTAGGAATCGCCAACTTCAAGTATCTTTCGTTCTCCGCACACTTAATTTCCATTCTGTCACCAAACAATGTGGCAGCTGTTTTCTGCTTCTTGGCCTCGTGCTCGGCAGCAACAGCGCGAGCCGTTGAAGAATTGAGGGCCTCCTTTAGGGAGTTCATCTCCTCTTCATGCTTTCTTTGCAGCTCCTTAGCAGCCTGCCGTCCCGGTCTATCTATCTCAGAATTGGCCTTGGCCAAATTCTCTTCACAGGTCTGCAGCAAGGAGCCGTTGCGGCCAACCCGGCTCAATGCTTCCATGTGCTGATAGAAGCTCAACACAACATTCTTGGGGAGGCGGAGATTATCAGAAGAAGTCATAAGAGATTATGAAAAAATGAACAAGCAGGAAGACCGGTACCTTGTGGACTGACTAACAAGGGCATCATCGTTCAGGGCTTCAAATTGCCGACGATCAGAAGGTATAAGACTAAGGGAGCTCCACTTTGCAGCTTTCTCAGGGTCTTGTGTCACCCTATCGGTCAACTTCAGGGTCCACTGAGGGGTAAAGACCTCCTCACAATTCCCAGAATTTTTGGATTTTTTTATGGGAGGAAGCATCAATTGTATCATGCTTCCTTTTGGTTTCGAGCGGAGGAGGAGACGTTTGACCTCTCCACCATCGGCTTCTTCCCTTTACTCGAAGCATCAGCCACATTCTTGATGTTCCTAATACACCTGTGAGAAGGGTTAGGAGAGGGAACAAAAGCCTCTTGGTCAACGGTTAAGGCCCTAGGCGACCGTTGTTCAGCTGTTACAACGGCCCTAGCAGCCTTCGCTCGCAGGTTCTCGGGGTTCATTCTTGGAGGCACTGCAAAGAAGAACAAGAGTCAGAATTAAAGACGTATCACTTCAGTAAAATTAAAGAATGGTGGTTAGAAGCTCACAATGAGCCAAGCCCCAGTACTGAAGGATGGAGTTATACTCCACCTCAAGCCCATGTATCTCTTGATACCATGGAATGGATTTGATCTTCCTGATGGCCTCCTTGTCTTCTTTGGATAAGGGAAGGCCCCAATTATTCTCAGAATAAGAAGTACACCGCTTCCAGACGGTCGGGAAGTTGAGATCTGATGGAGGCGCTCGACAGAAAAAGTATCGTTCGCGCCATCTTTTGTGGTTGGAAGGGCAAGTTCCTTTGGCAAGAATGCTGCCCCTCCAATCAAGTTCAACCTTATTGCGTTTGGACAGAAAAACCCAGCCAGGAGGATGGGAGATAGAAAGAATATGAATGTGCACAAAAAGAGAAAGAGATGGCGTGACGCCAAGTTCAAAACACAAACCCAAGAAGCCGACGATGAGACGCCAGCTATTGGGAAGGAGCATTCCAAGACAAATGTCCCAGTGATTCAGAACAGCTGAAAACAAAGGATTAAAAAAGGGAAAGTGAACCCCGCTTTCCAGTGCATCTATGTACAGGAAAAACTCACCCGAAAGGGTTGAATCAACCCTCTCATCAGGATGGGGAGCCCTAACCTGATAAGAAGAAGGAAAATCAAAATCTTGCATTGCTGAAAGAAGGGTTTCCTCCTTGAAAACGGAGGGGACAAAGCCAGGTCCGCCATCAGACCTGGAAGTTTGAGGTTGCCTAGAAGACTCGGCAGTTACCCTAGGAGTCTTGGAAGATCCAGACTCAGGAAGGACAGAAGGAGTTTCAGTTTTTCTCTTTAAACTTTTTTGAGAAACTTCAGCAAATTCGCGCCAGAGGACAGTTAGGGTTTTGTTATCACTATCCGACTGTTCGGAAGGAAGGGAAGCAAAGCTTAGTTACCACTACTATTACTAGCACTGGGTACTAGAGAAACCCTATCATCTGCCATTACTAGTTTAAGTAAGGTGCAAAAAGAAAAAGACCAGTAAACTTACTGATTCAGTGAAGCAAAAGCTCGAGAGCAAGAAGGCACGAAGCAGACGACAAAGGTTCAAATTCCAGACAAGAAGAATGAAACCTACGAAGACAACGAACCGCTTTTAAAACACCCGCACGAGTGTTCAAGAATCTGAACCATCGATATTGATTCAACATCGACGGTCGAGATTAGAAGACGTTTTGAAAGTTTGAACTCACGAATCCAAAACAGGCGTTCGGAAACCGTCGCTTGGGTTACATGAGCCACGACAGATCGACTGCAAGGAGACACGTGGCATTGCCCTCACAACGCTCGAGGAAAAGTGACCACCGCATTAAATGTGATATGACATTTAATGGAACACGCAAAGACTATTGCCTAACGAAGAACCCAGTTAAAAACCAAGCCCTCGGGCTCGACCGAACGCTTGGTCTGGGGGGCTTGTGATATGGAGAAAATATGATCGAACCGGGTTCATACTTGGTTTGATCCTCGACCCCGGTCGAGACGGAAGGAATCGACTCACTCCCGAGCAAACCGGATCCATAAGATAGCTTGCTGAGGAAGAAAACTAATTCAGCTACAAGCACGCCCTAATCCAACTTTTGGATTAGGCTAATTACCCTAATGATGGCAGGCACAAATTGACGGCTGTTGCTTATCATTATCACGGGGATAATCATCACATAACCTAAAGGTTATCTCAGGAGTCCTCTACTTGTCCAAACTAGTAGAAGTCTATCGCTCAACGGATCTAACTGTTAAGATCCAACGACTACCCGAAGAAGGCTCGAGTACATCCAACGAAGGAGATTTAAATGTACACTCTATATAAACCTCACTGGCCTACGAGGTGAGGAGAGATTCACATACACACTTGTAGACGTAAACTATCAGAGGCTTACGATCTAGATCACCTTTCCCAGTTCTTCATTCCTTAGCTCTGTGCTTCTAGCAGAGCCGTTTGTGATTTAGTTCATCAACTGACTTAGCCTTCGGAGGTGGACTCCCAACCCCAGCGGTCGGGCCACGTCTGTCGCTTTCGTTTTGCAGGTCATCACGAGGAGATCTAAGGGCTGAGCAAATTTTGGACGCATCAATTTGCTACTGCAAAAAGCCGTGGTGTATGGTGGAGACCATCACCCATCACCACGGTTCACAATGATTATTCAAAGTTGGAATTGTAGAGGATTGGTGGGTCCTCCATAGTTAGAGTGCTCTCAAAACTCACTAAACAAAGGAGTCCAAACATCTTGTTTTTTATGTAAACAAAAGCTTAAACAGGAGAATTGAGAAAGTGAGATAAAAATTAGACATGGATTTTTGTTTTTTAGTGGATGCATTGGGAAAGGCAGGAGGTTTGGATATTTTTTGGAGAAAAAAAATATCCAATTCATTGTTAAGGAAGCTTCACTGAGATTGATTGATTGATGGGTAACGCTACTAAAAGGTAAGAGTTTTTTTTTTTTTAATCATCATTGTCTATGGTGATCCTCCTAAACAACTTAGACAAGAAGTTTGGAGCTCTCTACTTGAATTAAGTAAAGAGAGAATAGAGAGCTGGTAGGAGATTCTTTTTTAGCACGGCATGAAAAGAGTGGTGGTTCATGTAGAGGATCCAAAGATATACAACAATTCAGAGATATGGTTGATGGGTGCAATCTAATCGACCTGGGATCCCATGGAGCACATTACAGTTGGAGCAATAAGAGATTGGGGAAAGAAAATATAAGGATCAAGTTGGACATAGCTATGGCTAATCCAAAATGGTTACTGAAGTTCCCTAAATCAACAGTGTTTGTGGAAGCAACTATAGCATCAAATCATGCCCCACTTACCATTGATACAGACAAAAGAGTATCAAAAGGTAAGAGACTCTTTAGATTTGAAGCTATATGGCTTTGTAATTCATCCTGTGAAGCAGTTATTCAGCAAGCTTGGAACCGAAATGGTTAGGAAAATGAGCTATCAATTCTATTTAAAAAAATTAAGCTGGTGCCAAGAATACCTACATAAGTGGAACAAGGAATGCTTTGGGCATTTACAAACTAAAATTTAGAATTTGCAAAAGCAATTGGCTCAGTTTGAAAACCAAAAGGCTGAAAATGATACCCAAGTTGTGGAGAATAAGCTCTCAAAAGAACTTGAAGAGCTTCTGTGGTGTGAAGAAACTTTTTGGAAACAAAAATCTAAAATTGACTGGCTAAATGAAGGGGAAAGTAATATATATTTCTTTCATGCAATGACTGTGACAAGAAGAAGATCCAACAGGGTTCTCAAACTCAAGCAAGGAAATGGAACATGGTGCTCTTTAGAGGAGGAGATTTATGATTTATTTGAAGACTATTACTTAGATCTTTTCACATCGATGGAGGTGGAGGACCAACATATTATAGTTGCCCTTCAAGGGGTCTTAGCAATAGTCATTGAAGAACATAATTTACATTTCATTTCACCACCATTAGAGGAGAAATCAAGAGAGCATTGTTTGAAATGGGACCTCTTAAAAGCCCAGGTGTGGATGGTTCCCCCCCCCCCCTATTTTTTCAAAAAGTTTTGGACCTAACACATGAGGAATTGTGCAAGTTTGTATCAAATTTTTTTTACAAGTTTCTTTCCACAAGGAAGCAATGATACTCAAGTATGCCTGATATCAAAGAAAGATAATCTTGAGGGGGTTGAGGACTTTCGCCCAATTAGTCTATGCTCAATAGCAGTTAAGATTGCAACTAAAATGCTAGTGGCAAGATTACATCTAATGCTTCCGGATATCATCCCAACATCATAGTCAGCTTTTGTAAAGGAGAGTTTGATGTCAGATAATATTTACAAAGTTCATGAGGCCTTTCATTAACTCAAAGGGAGAAAGAAAGGGAAAAAAAATCTTTGCTGGCACTAAAGTTAAACATTAAGAGAGCATGTGATAGAGTGGAGTGGAAATTTGTGGATGCTATTCTTACAAAGTTGAATTTCGGAGTCAAGTTTAGAGATATGGTGCTAAACACATCGTCATCTGTGAATGGAGGGGAAATATTTCATATCATTCTAGAAAGAGGCCTCAAACAAGGTGACCCATTATCCCCAGCTTTTTTTTGTGATATGCTCCCAATGCCTCATCAACCTCATCAATCAAAAGGAGCTTACACAAGAAATCAAAGGGATTAAAATCCGGGGAAGAACATCATCTCTTACCAATCTTATGTTTGTCGACGGCTGCATCCTTTTTTCAGAGGTAAAATTGGATAGTGCTCATACATTGAAGGATTGCATGGAAGTGTATTGCAAAGCATAGGGACAAGCCATCAACTTCACAAAATCTTCTCTTTGTTTCAACCCGAACACACCATCAAGGATCAAAAGATGGTTTTCAAAAATCTTCAAAGTCAAATGTGGAGATGGACCACAAAAGTACCTTGGATTACCCACAAATTTTGGTGTCTCAAAAGTGGAGTTATTCCATTCTTTGAGTGATAATATGGAGAAGAAATTCACTGGTTGGGCAAATAAATTGTTGAACCAACCTAATATGGAAGTCTTGCTCAAAGTCGTGGCACTACCCTCCACCATCTATGCCACTTCCCACTTCAAGATCCCAAAAAGCATCCATGACAAAGTGAAAGCAAAAGCATCAAGATTTTATTGGGGGTGGTAATGAAGACAAAAATCCTATTTTTTGGATGTCTTGGAAGAGGTTGATAAGGAGAAATGACGTTCTAAAACAAGGCTCAATATGGAAGTTGGGCACAGGAGCACAAGCGAGCATATGGGATGCAAGATGGGTGCCAAGTTTGGATAATTTTAGAGTCACATCTTCTAAACTTGAGGAGTGTGACATTGAAGTGGTAGCGGACATCATTCATCCCCAAAGCCGAACATGGTTAGAAGAGAAGATAAAGAGGTATATTTTACCAGATGAGGCTAAAGCAATACTTAGATACCCTTAAGCTCTATTTCCGTCCCAAGACACTCAAGTATGGGGTGCTAGTATTGATGATAGATTCTCTGTTAAATCAGCCTACAAGTTGCTTGAAAAAAAATCCAAGAAAGAGAAGAAGATAGAATTCCATCATCATCAAAAGTGCACAACTGGGATGAGATGAACTCAACAAACTGGATGGATATTTGGGAATGTGAAATTCTTCCCAAAGAGAAGAACTTCTTGTGGAGAGCATGTAATGATAGTTTATCCTATAAGTTGGGGTAGATTCTCTGTTTAATCGACCTACAAGTTGCTTGAAAAAATCCAGAAAGAGAAGAAGATAAAATTCCATCATTATCAAAAGTGCACAACTGGGATGAGATGAGCTCGACAAATTGGATGGATATTTGGGAATGCGAAACTCTTCCCAAAGTGAGAGAGCATGCAGTGGTAGTTTAGCCATCTCAAAAGAGCTAAACAAGAGGAGCATGAAAGTGGACCAACTTTTTGGGGCCTGTGAAATGGAAGAAGAAACCATTACTCATACTCTTCTTCACTATGAATTTGCTAAAGCAGTGTGGTTTGGTAGTCCATTAAAATGGAGAAGTTCTCATAGAGATCATTACAATGACCAATTGGATGAAAACCTGGGCAGACTTATAGGTACTAGAGAAGAAGGAAGGAGAAAAAGTGGAGCTTGATATCCTTCATATTATGGTTCTTGTGGAAAGTTGGAAATTCAAGGGTAATTGGCGAAACCTTTAAATCACCATTTGAAGTAATGCAAATGGCAATCCAAGCTCACTCGAGTTTTGGTCATCCAGTAAAGAAGGTGAATCAAAGTACCATGCCCGAAAATTGCAATGATGTGGAGGAAAGAATGGAGTGGAAGCAACCAAATCACCTTTTGTTAGGGTGAACATCGATTGAACTTGGTAACAGAAAACAAGGAAGGGTGGCATAGGGACCATCATTAGAGATTGGGGAGGAAAGCCACTAGTGGCATCATCTCTTCCCAAATCATTCTCATTTGTGATCAAAGGGGAAGCCAAGGCCATGCGAGCAGCAATGTTAGAGGCAATAGCGAATGGCTTTGAGTATATGGAGGTAGAAACTGACTCCCAGCTTCTAGTGAGTTATTTATTTGAGATAGCCTTCCCCCTTACTTTTATACTACATGTAATTGAAGATATCAAATTTCTAAGTAGTAGATTTTTGGGCTTTAAGCCCCTTTATGTTTCTAGAAGATCCAACTTTGTTGCGGATCATCTAGCATGGAAGGCCTACTCGGTTTAGGGCCCGAGTTATTGGCCATGTTCCTCTGATTGGATGTTGGGATTATGTTCAGTTTCCCATCCTGCTCTTGTCTCTTAATGAAAGTTTGATTATTAAAATAAATTATATATATATGATGCGTCCAAAATCTGCTCAGCCCTTAGATCTTCTCGAGATGACCTGCAAAACGAAAGCATCAGATGTGGCCCCACTGCGGGGGTCGGGAGTCCACCTCCGAAGGCTAAGTCAGTTGATGAACTTAATCACAAATGGCTCTGCTAGAAGCACAGAGCTAAGGAATGAAGAACTGGGAAAGGTGATCTAGATCGTGAGCCCCTGATAGTTTACGTCTACCAGTGTGTATATCAATCTCCGTCCCTCACCACGTGTGGCAGTGGGGTTTATATAGAGTGTACCTTCGAATCTCCTTCGTTGGATGCACTTGAGCCTTCTTCGGGTAGTCGTTGGATCTTAACAGTTAGATCCGTTGAGCGAGACTTCTACTAGTTTGGACTAGTAGAGGACTCCTAAGATAACCTTTAGGTTATGCGATGTTTATCCCTTCGATAATGATTAGCCGCAGCCGTCAATTCAAGTCTGCCATCATTAGGGTAATTAACCTAATTCATAAGTTGAATTAGGGCGTGCTTGTAGCTGAATAAGTTTTCTTCCTCAGCAAGCCATCTTATGGATTCGGTTCGCTCGGGAGTGAGTCGATTCCTTCTGTCTCGACCGGAGTCGAGGATCAAACTAGGTATGAACCCGGTTCGATCATATTTTCTCCATATCACGAGCCCCCTAGACCAAGCGTTTGGTCGATCCCGAGGGCTTGGTTTTTAACTGGGTTCTTTGTTAGGCAATAGTCTCTGCGTGTTCCATTAAATGTCATATCACATTTAAAGCGGTGGTCACTTTTCCTCGAGCGTTGTGAGGGTAAGGCCACATGTCTCCTTGCAGTCGATCTGTCGTGGCTCATGTAATCCACGTGACGGTTTTCGAACGCCTGTTTTGGATTCATGAGTTCAAACTTTCAAAACGTCTTCTAATCTCGATCGTTGATTTTGAATCAATCTCGATCGTTCAGATTCCTGAACACTCGTGCGGGTGCTTTTAAAAGAGGTTTGTTGTCTTCGTAGGTTTCATTCTTCTTGTCCGGAATTTGAACCTTTGTCGTCTGCTTTGCGCCTTCCTGCTCTCAAGCTTTTGCCTCACTGAATCAGTAAGTTTACTGGTCTTTTTCTTTTTGTACCTTACTGAAACAAGTAATGGCGGATAATAGGGTTTCTCTGGTATCCAGTGTTAGTAATAGTAGTGGTAATGAAGCTTTTGCTTCTCCTCCTTCCGAATAGTCGGATAGTGATAACAAAACCCTAACTGTCCTCTGGCGCGAGTTTGCTGAAGTTTCTCAAAAAGGTTTAGAGAGAAAAACCGAAACTCCTTCTGTCCTTCCTGAGTCTGGATCTTCCAAGACTTCTAGGATAACTGCCGAGTCTTCTAGGCAGCCTCAAACTTCCAGGTCCGACGGCGGACCTGGTTCTGTTCCCTCCATTTTCAAGGAGGAAACCCTTCTTTCAGCGATCCAAGATTTTGATTTTCCTTCCTCTTATCAGGTTAGGGCTCCCCATCTTGATGAGAGGGTTGATTCAACCCTTTCGGGTGAATTTTCTCTGTACATAGATGCACTGGAAAGCGGGGTTCGCTTTCCCTTTTTTAATCCTTTGTTCTCAGCAGTTCTGAATCATTGGGACATTTGTCCTGGAATGCTCCTTCCCAATAGCTAGCGTCTTATCGTCGGCTTCTTGAGTTTGTGTTTTGAACTTGGCATTACGCCATCGCTTTCTCTCTTTGTGCATTTTCATGTTCTTTCTATCTCCCATCCTCCCGGCTGGGTTTTTCTGTCCAAACGCAATAAGGCTGAACTTGATTGGAGGGGTAGCATCCTTGTCAAAGGAACTTGCCCTTCTAACCACAAAAGATGGCGCGAACGATACTTTTTCTGTCGAGCGCCTCCATCAGATCTTAACTTCCCGACCGTCTGGAGGCAGTGTACTTCTTCTTTTGAGAATAACCAAGGCCTACCCTTATCCAAAGAAGACGAGGCGGCCATCAGGAAGATCAAATCCATTCCATGGTATCAAGAGATACATGGACTTGAGGTGGAGTATAACTCCATTCTTCGATACTGGGGCTTGGCTCATTGTGAGCTTCTAACCATCATCTTTTAATTTTACTGAAGTGATACGTCTTTAATTCTGACTTTTGCTCTTCTTTGCAATGCCTCCAAGAATGAACCCCGAGAACCTGCAAGTGGAGGCCGCTAGGGCCGTTGTGATAGCCGAGCAATGATCGCCTAGAGCCTTGACAGTTGATCAAGAGGCTTCTGTTCCCTCTCCTGACCCCTCTTATAGGGGTATTAGGAATATCAGGCCCGTGGCTGATGCTTCGGGTAAAGGGAAGAAGCCGATGGTGGAGAGGACTAATGTATCCTCCTCCGCCCGAACCAAAAGGAGGCATGATAAAGTTGATGCTTCCTCCCACAAAAAATCCAAAAATTCTGCGGATTGTGAGGAGGTCTTCACCCCCCAGTGGACCCTGAAGTTGACCGACAGGGTGACACAGGATCCTGAGAAAGCTGCAGAGTGGAGCTCCCTCAGTCTTGTTCCTTCGGATCGCCAGGAATTTGAAACCCTGGACGACATTGCCCTTGTTAGTCAATCCACAAGGTACCGGTCTTCTTGCTTACTTATTTTTTCACAATTTCTTATGACTTCTTCTGATAATTTCCGCCTTCCCAGGAATGTTGTGTTGAGCTTCTATCAACACATGGAAGCATTGAGCCGGGTTGGCCGCAACAGCTCCTTGCTGCAGACCTGTGAAGAGAATTTGGCCAAAGCCAATTATGAGATAGACCGGTTGACTGCAGCTGCCGAGGAGTTGCAAAGAAAGCATGAGGAAGAAGTGATCTCCCTCAAGGAGGCTCTTGATGCTTCGAAGGCTCGTGTTGTTGCTGCCGAGCACGAGGCCAAAAAGCAAAAAGAAGCTGCCACGTTGTTCGGTGACAGACTTGAATTTAAATGTATAGAGAACGAAGAATACTTGAAGTTGGCTATTCCCAGCAAGCCCGAGCACATCAAGCCAGAGCTTCGGAAGGATTGTGTTCGGAAATACCTGAACAGCGAACCTTTCTCCTAGCTATTGGGTGCCTACAACGTCCAAGCTTATCGCTTGGGGCAGAATGATGCTTGGGAGTGAATTCTCACATCAATCCCTTCCTTCGATGCTGCTCCCTTTCATGAGGTGTGCCATAAAGAGGTCTTCGGGAAATTAGGCATGGATCTCCTAGACTGGGCTCGGGAAGAAGATGGTCCTTTTCCAGTCGACCCGCAATATGAAGCATATCTGGTTGACGAGCCGACACTTCCAGAGGAAAAGTCACAAGCCGAGTCACAAGCTGCTGCTAAAGAGGACTCTAACAACGTTAATCTTGAGGAAGGCTCTTCTCAGGATCCTGAGAAAAGTGCTCCTGACCAAGGCTCCTTGGGCAACAATGAAGAAGAGGCTTAGGGAGTTATCTTTTTCTTTTTTTCTTTTTGTAAAGATTGACCTCCTTGCTAATGAATAGACACTTCTTTTTCATGTTGGCCTTACTATTTACTCGTCTCCTTCTGAAATCTTGTCTTGAATAAAATATAAATGATAAAACTTATCACTTAATTTCACATTCCTTGACGAATAATAATCTTGTAGAGATATTATGAAGATACGTTTTGGAAAGATGCATTAATCTTCCCCACTCCTTCATTTACTGCAAAGTCCACACGTTTCCCTTTTTGTATCTGCGAAGTCCAAACGTTTCCTTGCCTTAGTATACCATTCACTGTTTCCAATGAATCGGTAATACATCTATTATCACAATGGCGGTGCGACGGTTGGAGGTATTCTTGCATCGGGTGCTTGCCTCCACATGTTTCCATGTGGCTTCCCTACGACCATTGATCTTGCTTGTTACGGATTTCGAAGCGTCATTTCGATTTGGGCCATTGGTTGTCTTTAGCTCTCAACCGTCGTCTTAATACCTGAGGCTATTTAAAGCCTTCGTGGGTACTCTCCATCTATCCTGCTATCTGCAAGTTAGATATGCTAAAGCGACATTCCGTCATCCTGTTGGTGAATCCTCAAGGTGGTTTCAGCTAGTGAATCCTCCAAGCGTAAGGCGACTGCTGTTGGTGAATCTTCAAGTCAGATTCCCACAGTTTCTATTGACGCCGTCCCTACGCCTCTTCTGCTCGAAGTGATCGCTCGTTTTTCCCAGGAAGATCTTGATCACTCCGTTATTGATGGTGCTGCTGATGCCCCTATTGCTGAGACCGTTCGTGCACCCCCGAAGGAGACTCTTCGGGCATCTGAGGCAACTATGTTGGCGTCTGATGAAGGTGTGGTCCCAGCAGGTGCTGCTCCTATTTCCAATTCTAGTGCTTGTTTGGCATCCTCCTCCTCTCCTTTGGAGTTGGAGGATTTTGCCACTAGGAAGTGCCGTCGGGTGACAAGTGATGCAGTCCATCCTTCTCTTGGTGTAGCTCATCCTTCTCATCCTTCGCCCGAGTTAGTGTCAAACGAGTTTGACAGAGCGTTGGAATGGTGCACTGCTGCTCGAATGACTTCTGAGAGCGCAGTTCTTTCCAAGCTTCCAGATGAAGTCTTTATGAAGTCACTGGTGATGTAAGTCTTTCTTCATTATCTTTTGATTCTGAATATTACTCTTCTGCTCCTTTTTAACTCGGAAGTTGTTTGCAGGAGTCTTACTGGTAACTTCCACAACCAAGTGGAAGCAGCCTCTAGGCTCAATAGGTTGAGCAATGAAGTTTCCAGGCTTCGAGAAATCTCTGAAGCTAAAGATGTTGAGATTGCTCGCCTTAGGAAACTAGCTTGGGAGTTTGCAGGAGAAAAGAATTCGATGATCGATCGTCTTCGGTCAGACTTGGATGATGCTAGGGAGAAGATTCGGCACCTGGAGCGAGGAGTTGGAAAGTCAAGAGCCAAAGGATCTGAAACGTTACCCCAAAGGCAAGTTGTCGTTCCTTTGCCCGAATCCCTTCCAACTGATGTTCGCAGAGCCTGCATCTTCAAGTATTTACACAGTAAGCCCTTTGTTGATATGCTGGATGCTTATAACTTGCAGGCGTACCGGGATGGTGAGAATGAAGTATGGGAATCAATATTAAGGAAGGATCCTCATTTTGATACGACTCCCTACAGTGCTGTTTGCCATTCTGAAGTATTTATCAAACTGGGCCTTCCTCCTCTTGACTGGACCAAAAATAAGATTGATCCTCCGCCTTCTGATCCAAATATTATGCATTATCTGGAAGATTCTCCTGTTTATTCTCCCTTGGAAGGATTCAATTATGACGAGCTCGCCTTGAATGCAAGTTTGGTCGAAGACCATACTTCTCTTGGACAAGTTGGACAAAGAGTATGAAATTGCGGAGGATTTTATACATACTGAAATGTTTTTTGTAATCCTCATTTCTCCTCTTCTTCTCCTTGAATCCATACCAATGATTGACTCATGTGTTTGTTCTAGCAAAGTTGTGCCGATCTTGTATGACTTCTTAATGATCATCGATGATGACTTTCTTTTTGGACCGAAGATTGTATCCAGCTCTTGTAATCTTATGTTTGATGTTGAGACCAGCCTCTTCTGGTCTTTTGAAGAAATAAGAAATTAACTTCATCTTGAACTTTGCTAGCCACTTGAATCGTTGTTGTACTAGGTCTTAGTTGTTTAGAACAATGTCTTTACTTAAAGATTTTCGGAGAAATACAATAAGTCTGAGAAGGAACTCACTCGGGTTTTAAACCGATGCCTTTACTTAAGGATTTCCGGAGAAATACAATAAGTTTGAGAAGGAATTCACTCGGGTTTTAAACCGATGCCTTTACTTAAGGATTTCTTGAGAAATACAATAAGTCTGAGAAGGAACTCACTCGGGTTTTAAACCGATGCCTTTACTTAAGGATAATTCAAAAATTCAATAAGTCTTGAAGGAACTTACTCGGGTTTCAAATCGACGCCTTGCGGAAGGAACTCACTCGGATTTTCATCCGATGCCTCGACTTAAGAAATTCCGAAAAAATTCCATAAGTGTTGAAGGACCCACACGGATTTTCATCCGATGCCTTATAGTTGGATCTTGTTCTTGAATGTGGTGTATGATGCCCCCCAATCAAAAGATAATTTGTTGAAAGCCAAAAATTGCATTGATTGAGTTGAAAATGTTTACATCACGAACAAAATTGAAATCATCATCAAGGATAAAATTTTTTGAGATGCCTGGCATTCCATAACGATCCAACTCTTTCTAGGTGTTGATGTTCTTCAGCTTGTAAGCTCCTGAACCAACTGGTTTTACAGCCATATAAGGTCCTTCCCAGGAAGGGTCCAATTTTCTTTGGTGACGCGGGTCGGAAGCTAAGGTGTTTCTCAACACCAAATCTCTGGCTAAATACCGACGATTCTTCACTCGAGTATTATAATGAGACGCTATCCTTCTTTGATAATATTGAGTTCGTGCTATTGCCTTTTCCCGAACTTCGTCCAACAGATCAAGACTATCAAGCAGTCCTTGCTCGTTTGCTTTTTCCTTGAACTCTCGATCCCGTAATGTCCCCGCCATTATCTCCACCGGTGCCAATGCTTCGGACCCATATGCTAACTTGAATGGAGTTTTTCCTGTGGGTGTTCGAACCGTAGTTCTATAGGCCCACAGTACATTATGAAGTTCTTCGACCCAAGAAGCCTTGTCAGCTTCGAGTCTTCTCTTTATTCCTTCCAATAGCGTTCGGTTAGTAACTTCTACTTGTCCATTGCTTTGGGGGTATGCCACTGAGGACATACGATGCTCGATCATATATGTTCCGCAAAATTGCTCAAATTGCGGACAGTCGAACTGAGTACCATGGTCAGTGACGATAATCTTTGGAATCCCAAAGCGATATATATATATAGTTCATCACATCAATACTAATTAAAATTTAGAGTGTCCGCATTAAGTTTTAATCAGGTCTAACTCCATAACCACAAGTCCACAATTTTTTCATTACATACTAAAAACATTAAAGTCAGTTGGCTATGATCATTTTAACATTAATTAGAAAAATATGTGCATAACGATTGAATACATGGGTTTCTTTAAAATTTATCCAACAATGTAGGGACCAATAAATCATCACATGTTCACATACTTAGAAAAGATGGTGAGAAAACAAGTAGGAAACCGGGAAAATACACCTTTTTAGTATGACTCATGGTTAACAAATGCAGAAAGTGTGGCCAAGAAGTTCCTTATTGAAGATATATGGGCACTTGACATGACGGTGGCACATATGGTACACTATATTCAAATCAAAAGGGATTATCTCTCAAACCTTAGTCTTCCCAGCCTTGTTTTATCAAACCTCTGTCTCAACTCCTCTAATGACAAGTGGTATCAAGCATATCCTCCAATGGCGAGTTCTCTGCCAAAATGGTTGGGCGAGCATTGAGGAGATGTCAATACTCCTCCGCTGCCAGTCCTTTTTCCCAGTGGTGGAATTTCTTCTGAAAATTACCACTATATCCAGGGCTTAATTTTATTTATTTATTTATATTATTATTATTATTATTATTATTATTATTATTATTATTATTATTATTATTATTATTATTATTATTATTATTATTATTTGCATCTATTGAATGCTGGGGTATTGACTAAATCTTGTTTATTCCAATGGACAACAATGCATCCTTGTTGTGAATTTTGTGGAGATAAGGAGACTAATTGTCATGTCTTCCTATCATGCGAATGGACTAAAAGAATTTGGACAGCAAGACCGCTAAGATTAAGAATGAAATACATGGACCATGAATCGATCTTGTATCCATGCAGCCAAATGCTAGTTGACATCAATTAAACAAAAATACAGCCCAGGGGTATTGACTAAATCTTGTTTATTCCAATGGACGACAATGCATCCTTGTTGTGAATTTTGTGGAGATAAGGATACTAATTGTCATGTCTTCTTATCATGCGAATGGACTAAAAGAATTTGGACAGCAAGACCGCTAAGATTAAGAATGAAATACATGGACCACGAATCGATCTTGTATCCATGCAGCCAAATGCTAGTTGACATCAATTAAACAAAAATACAGCCCAGTGGTTCTTTTTAGTTTTCTTTATCACTTTGTCATTTCCTTTGGGTAGAAGAAACATTGTTACTTTGAACAAATATTAGCCCAACCCCCATAAGAGTACTGACCAACATCACTAGATGGATTGGAGAACTCAAATTGGCTGATACAAAGCCCATAAGGAGGAACCCGGATAATGAGCAAGGTAACATAATCCCAGACAAGGAAACATGTTTATGTGAATTAAAATGGATCTTGAAATCTATCCACTCACCAGTTTTTTTTTTTTTTTTTTTTTGGTGTTTGAAGTTCATCCAGGCCATCTTGTGTGCACCTTAATTACATCCTCAGAGGGTTTGTTGTCTGCAAGGGTAGAACTCATGACCTCTCCATTGAGAAATATGAATCTTACCACTCTATCAACCCTGCATTGACAAAATTTTATTATATGCCTGGGGAAGGTTTAAAGTATCCATATTGAGTATTATATTGGTCAAGTGATTTTAAAAGATATATTGTCTCATCTCATGCAAGAAGGGAAGAAGATGAGTGGTTGTAGATAATAGAGGAAGATGAAAACGAATTGAATGCAAAGTTTCTTATTCAAGAGGTTTTTGTAAAGTTTAACTTATTACACAAGTACTGAACTCGAGGGGGTCCTGGATATAGTTTTCCCCTATATTGAGTTTAACTAATAAATTGAATAACTTAGAGGGTGGCATAAAAAATTTCCCCCATTAGGTTTTTTTTGGATATGAGGTTCATTCGGGCCAGTTTACGATTACATTTTCAAATGAGCATTTTTTTTATATAATTAATGCCGTCGAATAGGTGCAAACCCAATACCTCTCCTAGGGAAGTTGGGCCTTTAATCGCTTTACTAATCCATCATTAGTAACTCCCATTAGTTTTTAGTGGAACTGATTACTAATCTACAATAACTTATGCCTTAAGCTCGAGTAGATTCGAACTTTGACATCCTAACTTCCTAACTACAAACTTTGTTCCAAAAATGGGAAAAAATGGGTAGATTCGAACTTTGACATCCTAATATTGATTTTAACAAAAAAAAAAAAAAAGACATCCTAATAAAAAAAAAAAAAGACATTCTAATATTGATTTTTAACAAAAAAAAAAAAAAAAAAAAAAAAAAAAAAAGAAAAAAAGAAAGAAAGAAAAGACATCCTAAAATTGAAAGATGCATCCAGCTCATATAATCCATACAGAAGAGCTAAAAATAATCTTCTGGCTGGGAAGCTTTGAAGAATTTGTACGGTCCACCCATTTCCCTTCTCCTCCCTCAACGAACGTATAGCGTAGAAGAAAATGCTCTTTAATCGTGGCTTTTCATTTGTTATATAGACACATGAAAAGGTCACAGAAGCCTTTCTTAATTTATTTTTTTTGTATATATTTCCTGCAGAGGCGCGGAGTTCCTTTTTCCACTCTCCCCCCTACGGGAGATAATTTCCTCTAGTCTCTCTTGTATCTTAGTCTATGAGATTCTTTGCCACTTAAACTTCGGATTCATCCTTAAATTTCATTTATTGGTTGGGTTCTATTTTGAGCTTTTCTTGTCTGAGTTTGATCAAAGAAATTATCTTTTCATCTTTTTTGAGTGGAATTTTGTTGTTTTAGACGGGATTGTTTTAGTGTAACTTAATCCCTTTGCTGCGGCTGTTGTTTTATTTTGCTTGAATGAGCTCAATTTATTTTCTGCTTTTGGAATTTATGGTTCTTAAATTTCGGTCCAAGACCCATTTGGAGATTACTTGAATTTTTGGATTCATAGGTTCTGAATTTGTTCTGGGGGATTTCGTTCTATATCACCCAGATGATGAATTAGGGTTTCGAGGCTGAGTTCTGTTTTTCTGGGTCAGAAAGATTTTCTTTCTTTCTCTGGAAGAAATTAAATTTGGTGCTTGGTTCTTCTGGCCATGGATTACCGTGGAGATGTTGGGCAGATGATCCCTGGAACCCCTGGTAGTGTTGGTGGAGGAGACAATTGGATTCCAGGGTTAGCTGACCAAGCAATTTGGTCGACTGAGGATGATTATGGAGCTTGGAATGGAGACTCCTTTACTGATACTCCTTCAAACTCGAATCATGATGGAAGGCAATCTCTCACCCGATCTGGTAGCGAACCTCCCAATAAGAAAACCAGAGGAGATTCTCAAGGAAGCGGGTTAAGTAGAGATCGTGATCGATCCAAAGCGATTGGGAAAATGTTCTTCAAGACTAAACTTTGCTGCAAGTTTCGTGCAGGGAATTGTCCTTATATTACAAACTGCAACTTTGCTCATGGTATTGAAGAACTTCGTAAACCTCCTCCCAACTGGCAGGAAATAGTGGCAGCTCAAGATGAGGAGCGAGAGCCCAGGGAAGAAAACCAGATTCCAATTATTAGTGCTGGTTTAGGTGGAGAAACCCAGAGGTCTTACAAAGGGAGGCATTGCAAGAAATTCTACACTGAAGAGGGGTGCCCATATGGAGATAGCTGCACTTTTCTCCATGATGAGCAATCGAGAGCTCGGGAGAGTGTAGCCATTAGTTTGGGTCCAACCGCTGGTAGTGGATATGGTGCCAGTGGCAATGGGACGAGCCAGAAGCCTTCGAATTGGAAGACAAGAATCTGTAACAAATGGGAGACAACTGGGTATTGCCCGTTCGGAAGCAAGTGCCACTTTGCTCATGGCTTTGGCGGTATGTTCTTATATTCTCATTACCATTTTGTGGCTCCCTATTCTAAACGAATTCTTTTCTGAGAAGTGAATCCTTGCATTATGATCTTCCATTTATTACATCAGACAACTGAGTTCTGTAATTAATCAAATGACATTTTCTTATCAATGACCATGCATCATCCGTCCAAGACAAAAACTTAGGTATTGCTAGTTAATACAACAACAAGAAGACAACAATAAGCCTTGTCCCAACTAAATGGGGTCGGCTACATGGATTCTTGCCCTCCAATCAGTTCTGTTCGAGGCCATGCTAGATACAAGGCCTAAGCTATACATATCATTTCTCACCACTTCTCCTAAGGTTATCTTAGGTCTACCCCTAGCGTTCCTTCAATATGGATTATATCACTTCTCTGTACAGGAGCATTTATAGGTCTCCGTTGAACGTGGCCGTACCACCTCAAACGACTTTCTCTAAGCTTATCACTTATGGGAGCAACTCCCATACCAACTCTAACATGATCGTTTCTTATCTTATCCATCCTAGTTTTGCCACTCATCCATCTTAGCATTCTCATTTCTGCTACACTGAGTTTATCTATATGATTCTTTTTAACAGCCCAACACTTTGCACCGTACATCATAGCTGGTCGAACAACGGTCCTATAAAATTTTCCTTTAAGCTTTAATGGAATACGCTGATCACATAAGACCCCGGACGCACCTCTCCACTTCAACCACCCTATTTTAATTCTTTGGGAAACCTCATCTTCTAAATCACCTCTTTTACTTATGATTGAACCTAGGTACCTAAAACAATCACTTTGAGGAATCTCTTTATCGTCAAGTATCACCACCTCATCATCTGCCCGATCATGACTAAAGTTACAAACTAAATATTCTGTCTTCGATCTACTAAGTTTAAAGCATTTTGATTCCAAAGCTAATCTCCATGATTCTAATTTGGTATTAATCCCCACTTGGGTCTCATCAATCAACACAATATCATCCGCAAAAAGCATACACCAGGGGACCTCATCTTGAATGTCTTTGGTTAATTCATCCATTACCAGTGCAAATAGATATGGGCTTAAAGTTGACCCTTGATGTAGCCCAACTGTTATCGGGAATTCATTTCTTTGTCCCCCCACTATTCTAACACTAGTCACCGAACCATCATACATATCCTTAACTATATTTATATATTTACTTGAAACACTTCTTTTCTCTAGTACTTACCAATTAACACTAGGTATTGCTAGTTAATCATGTATATAAATCCTACTTATCTCAACCAGCCACCCATCCCCACCCCAAAAAGGGGAAAAACGAAAAGTCTCTAATCACATTTGCTGACAGCTAGATTGCAAGGGCTTTGAGTGAGTTATCTGTTGTGCTTAATTTTCATAACCAACCCCCTCCTCCTAAGCCAACCCCAAAAGAAGAGGAAGAGATAGAAGGGGGGAAAGGGTGGGGGAGGCTGCTTTGATCAGATGGATAGCAACAAGATTTGCTGAGTTGTCGGGTTTAAATCATATTTTATAAGTGTTAGAATGCTAAAAAGATTTATTGAATCCCCATGTAGATAAAAGCTACTAAAGGAACTACCTAATATCCTACTCTCTTCTTCCTTCAACAAGGAGTAGCTTGGCAACCACTCCTCCCTTCCCTCCCCAGCAACTGCCTGCTGCACACTCTTCCTAGCAAACATGTCCTGCTACTCCACTCTCCACCTTTGCTAGATTGAAGCTAATGAAATAGAATAAATGCAGAGTGCAGGCAGAGTGCGCAGAGAGTGAGGGTGAGAGGTGAGGACACCAGACGTGTTGGTGGATGCAAGAGACATTGATGCAGCACGTCTTTAATTCAAGGAGGTATTTAGATGTTAATTTTGGCTTTCTCTCTCTCTCTCTCTCTCTCTCTCTCTCTCTCTCTCTCTCTCTCTCTCTCCTCTTTGGAGATGGTTGCTTTTTAAATTGGGGGGGGGGGGGACTATTACATATATCATACATATATCATTAGGGAGAGTCAAATCCGTGAACTCTTCACTAAGCGGTGTTGGTCATGGCCAACTGAGCAACCTTGTGATGATTTTAGATGTTAAACTTGATTACATATGACATGGGACCAAGATCCTGAATCCAGCTTGTATAACATAGAGCATTTAATGTAAGACTGTAACCCAAGGGTAACATTCCCAAATACTTTGTTGAAGCTCCAATAAGTCAGGAACAATCACTGGGATAAAACCAAAATATAACAAACTAGTTACTTTCTGAGCTTTAATTCAGGTATCAAATGAACTTCCTGTTTATCTGAATCAGTTCTCTAAATCTCTATTGGATCTGAGTACTTTTCCATGAGAGGATAACAAAGCTAAGGCTCGTGCAGTTCTGCATGGTATAGGGTCTCATTTGATTGATTGCAGCAGCAGCAGTTCATGGTTAAGTGGTGGCTTCGTTCTGATCACCGAAGGGCTCTCCGACAGCAGCGTGTAGCAGTCACAGCAGCAGTAACAAAATAGGGAATAGATTAGGATACGGAAAGGGGAATAGAGGATATGTAGAGGATGAAGGGTGTAGAGGCTGGGCTACCTCAGCCACGGTTCTCTCACTTACAGCTATCTCAGCTGTTGAGCATGGCTTACTCCATAATCAATGGCAACATGGCCTGCAATTTCAATTTCTCATCAAGTTTAATCTTCTATTGCAATAAAAGGGCCTATTTATAGCTTGGCTAAAGCTTTTATCAGAAACAAAAACTTTATAAAACTAAAAAATAGTAACTACTAACCTATTAGTTAGTGACAATACTATCTTATTGAAAATAGAAATGACTAGAGTTAAAAACTAAATAGGCTCTATAATTCAGCTATATGCATGAATAACTAATAAAGAAACTAATAATGACTAAAATAGAAACCAAAGCTTCTAAACCCCCCTAGAGTAAAGTCTTCATGCAATCTAATCTTGGGCCTTACACATCTTTAGGAATATTTCCACTGAGTCTAATCTTCCATGATCTCAATTCAAAAGGTTAGGGATTTAGGATTTTGGGGTACACAAGAATGTAGATTATATTGGTTGGATGGTGATGAAAAGGTGAATCTCTAGATTTCATGAATTTAGGAATTCACACAACCAAACGGGTAAAAATCTCCCATTTGTGAATCCAGAGATTTGAAATCTCTGGATTCACGTAACCAAACAGGCCCTAAGGGAATGATCCCTAAAGTTTGGGATAGTTTAAAGGTCTGATTGACATGGATCTAAGTTTGAAATTTAGATTCTCCAAGGAGTATGGAAATTCAAAAAGGAAAAAAAAAGAAGGGGGGGGGGGGGGTGGATCTTGGATGGTACTTCATATATACTTTATGTGTGTACTATGGGATGGGTTTCCAATGGATTCTAATGGTTACTTTCTATGTTGTACTAGATATAGGTTTTAATGGCTACAGTCAATGAAAACGAGAATAGAAAGAAAAAGAGTAGTTGGGGATTAGGATTAGAGGATTAGAAGAACAATAACTCACTGTTTTGGAGAACAGTGATTCTTAAAGGTTGAATTAATTAACTTGCAAAATTTCCAACAATTAGATAGAAAAGAAATCTCAAAAAGAGAGAGAAAATAGGGGGTGGGGTGGAGGAAGATGGTCACACAACCATCCTGTGAAATTGTACCTTGCCGACAACTTCAAACAAAATTCAAAGTTTAGACATCGAGTCATGGCTCAATTGAGCAATTACATATACCTTTATCCACATTGGCTACTGTAGTTTTCAAACTCAATCCAGGAAGAAATTGACTTCAAAATACACTGGGATATCTGTTCACATGAATAATAACTTTAGGACTCCTAGACATTCTAAAGGAGTCGCTAACAGACTGTTTTTCCCCAAAAGAAAGAGGGTTGGAAAGAAAAGGATTTTATAGAAAAGTTGAGAATATTGGTCCCATGTTAATAAAATAATATTTCTTTTTCATTCCCCTCCCTTTCTCACAAAGTCCCACCTAAAAGTGTAGGACTTGTATGAGGATGGGGTGGGAAAACTTGCTTTGGCACATAGATAGACAATTCCGTTACATCATGGAAGGTTGGCTCTCCATTATCCCACCTCAGCTAAAGCATTTAAACCCAGATTTTGGTATTTATTGGAAAAGCTTACTTTCCCCACCCCACTTTAATCTATCAAACGAATGGTCTGTAAGGAAATAACACACACAAAAAAAAAACAACTGTATCTACCTATTAGATATCATAATCTAATTCAGACGCTCAACTACTGGTATTCTGTTTTTTTTTTTTGGTAAATAACTTAACTACTAATTTTCGTGGACCAACTTTTGGCCTCACTTTTGGGCCTTTATTTTTCAGCCATTATAACAATAAATGCTAAAAGTTAAAGCCGAAACCAATGCTAGACGAAAACCTGGCCAAAATTTAAACCAAGCCTTAAATTGTTCCTGCATTACATTGTACATGTGAACATTCCTTTGGCCTCTTTTCTTTTTGTCCTATTGCAGTGTTTTTTATTGATCAAAATTATGTAGCAAGGAACATTTTACTTGGACAGCTGACTGGTTTGAGCTGCTTCCATTGCTGGCTCCTTGGCTCTTTCCGTTATGTGTAGTTTCTACATTACTGTGACAGAAACACCACTAGTTTGTTCCATTTTTCCCCCTGAAACTGAAATGCAAGTTTGTAAATCTTTCAACATGTACTATTTTGCCAATTTTCAAAATCTTTTGCTTATCTTGTAGATCAATGCAATTTTCAGATGAATGACTCCACAAATTCTAGATATAGGCAGTGCACCATGGTCTGTCAACAAAACATGCTTTTTGTTGACCTCCACTCAGTAACCTGAACTCTTTATCTTTTGGGTGGGTTATTGCCAAAAGTTGTGCTGATCTTGTGGCATTTCAAAGATCTTATTTTTTTTCCTCATGATTTTAAGCTAAATTTGAATGCATAGATGTGATTACTGTTGAGGTGCGTCACATACTTTGGAGTCCACAATTTTGGGTATTTTTTCTAGTTATGAGTTTATGACATATGAAGAGGTAAAATAAACTAATCATTCAGGTGATCAATTAGTAGCTATTATATAGTGTACTTTCTTTATTTTCTGGTGGAAGGAATAACTTCCAGATTTCTGTTTGCATGCGTGCCAATTTCTAAGTCATTTTATCGTGTTTCATATTATAGATGAATTAATAGCGTATGGGATCCTGACTGTTCCATGGTAACTGAAGAACGCATACAATATATAAATGTGAATATCTTGATAATTCAATCTTTGGAAACAGAGTTGCACAGGTATGGTGGAGGACTTGTGGAGATGGATGGTAGAGATTCAACAGCTTCTCCCGACTCCAAGCAAGTTGCAGGGTCTTTGAAGACCCAGACAGACACAGTAGCTGCGTCTGCCACATCAGTTCCTCACACAGATGGTTATCACATGGGAGTTCCATCACAAAGATCTTCATCCTTAATCCAGAGGCAAGGACAGAAGCCTTTACAGAAATGGAAGGGTCCTGACAAGATCAGTCGGATATATGGTGATTGGATTGATGAAAATGATTGGGAACCAGCTAGGTAATTGGAATTGGAATGTTCCACATCGAAGCATTTAAGGTAAGAAATGCTTGATGAATTACATACTGCACAGACGATTTTGGACTAACTGATATGGGCTGAAAAGCATAAAATCAGGACAAGAGGGGTTGAATTGTCCAAACCAACCCTCCCAACCTAAGTGGATTTAGCAGCGGGCTACACAGCTCACATTCTGGTCCAACAACAGACCTTCTGGTGTGTCTACATTATCATATGAGGTCTGCCTTACCTAGTTCTGCCCTACCTCCAATTGTTTAGTTGCTTTAGGGCTTAAAATTTCAGGTTCGGAAAGTTTGAAGCTGCAATCCTTTCTGTAAACTGTTTGCTTTGTTAATCAATTCAATACCACGTGGTCCATCATTTCAGTCCAACTGCATCTTCCATGTACTACTGCTAGTGAATTTTAATTACAGATCTTAGATCTCTTTCATACCTCTTCTCTGCATATTTTTAAGTCCATTGTCTTTTGGTTTTGATACATTGAGTTACACATCTAAGTATGCTACTTCACTTTATTGTTCCTTCTTCACAAACTTATGATGATCAAATGCTCATTTTCACATTCAAACCATACCTGCCTAACTCTGCCCAACACCAAACACCCCCAACCCCCCCCCCCCCCCCCCAAAAAAAAAAAAAAAAAAAAAAAAAAAAAAAGAAAAGAAAAAGAAAGAAGAAAAAAAGAGAAAAAAGAAAGAAAGAAAAAACCGGCGGTCCCCAAAAATACCAAACAACCATCCACAACCTCACTTCCCACAAAAAAATAAAAAAGAGGCTATATATTCTCAGGTATGCAGAACTATAAGTTCCTGGCATGAGATCCATAATTTCTTTCCATCTCTCCCACTGCACTACGTTGTTATCTTTTCCGTTTCCTCCTTCGTTCTTTTTCTGCCATCCTTCGACTCAAGATTGCAAATCCAACTAGGACTTGATTGTTTTGATCCATTCATCTGGTGTCAAATGTCATTGAAATTTAAAACTTCTGATGTATCTACCTGACCTGTTGTGCATGAAACAGTTTCCTTGCTTCACACACATTAGAGTCAAATGGGCAACCTCTGCTTGCTAACGTTCCTACGCTTCTTTAGACTGATTGTTATACATGGACAGTCACTTCTACTCTCAACTTGCATCTTCCATTCATTAACATCACAGCTGCTGAAAAACTTGCATGTCAAGAGATTGAGAATCCGAGAAAAAAGATGAGATTCCACATGCTTTCAGCGCTTCGACACCAAATGGGTCCTCTTTTCTTATATAGTAATGGTAGTATCATTCAATTACTACTTTCCTATTGCTTAAAATAAGCATTTCCACATGAAACATGCCATGAAGGAACCTTACGTTTTCAATTGCTTCTCTTCTATGACACTGTCAAATATTTTGGCATTTGGATGGAAGTATTATGAAGAGCTCTTGTGATCGGTTGCCAATGAAACCTTTAATACTTCTTCAAGATTTAGGAATTTGAATTTATTTTTTGTGGAAAAAATGCGGTCATTGTTTTCTTGGGGATCTGATGGAGATAAATAACCTGCAGACCTCGTCGTACCTTTCTACGCTCATCTGACTGATACTAATCCTTTATTATTTTCTGTTGAAAATGAAAAGTATTTGTTCTTCTTCAAAAGGGGTTTTGGAAATGATGATGTGGATTTGATGCTCTGGGGTGAATGTAATTGTATTTTCTATCACCAATTGATCAGTTTTAAATTAAATAAATCAAAATAATTTTGTTGTTAAGTTGGTAAATGATCAATACCTTATAGCTTGAGTAGTTTGAGGTCAATTAATTCTTTTGATGGTCAGGGGCAAAGTTTTGCCTTAAATTTAAATTACATGTAATAAGGATGTAGTCAAGAAGTGTATGTAAGCTGACTCAAAACCAATTCAGCTTTCTCACTACCGTGTCTGTGTACCCTTCTTCTATTCTTGCATGCAGATATTGTGTGCTCCCGTTTGTCATCATTACCATTATAGTATCATCGGCAACCTTCCTTTTGCTTTCCACTGTTCAGATTAATGTAGTCATTTTGTCTTCTTCTTCTCCAACCCCGACCCTCCTTCCCCCCTTCTTTTCCCTTTCTTTTTTTATTGATTTGGTCAAAAAATTACTGAAAAGTAACTATATGAAGTTCATCCAAGTTCAATTGAATGTGTCCAAAAATCGGTAGGATGCTATCCAAATCCACCCAAGCACAATAAAGTTTGAGTTTGATGCTCTAATATTCAATATGTTTACCAATGCAAGGTTGGTCGATTGGTAAGACCTATACTTTTTAGTGAACAAGTTGTGGGTTTGACCTTGGTAGACAGCATATGTAATATCCCCATTTCTTAAATATATATATATATATATATATATATATATATATATATATATATATATATACCAATGTCTGTTACCCCATCCCAAAAAAAAAAAAAAAAAAAATCAATACGTTTCAATATGACACATCATGCATCCAAAATTATGCATTCCATCATTTGTCTTTAGGGTGTCAATAGGTTAGGTGGATTTTTATTTGCAGCAACAACAGCGGGTTGCTGTCGACGGCCCTGATTTTGCCACGTCAGCGAAGTTTGAATGAATGGATGAGATTCAAATAGTGAGGGTTTATGTGTAAATATTGGTTTTTTATTTTTTTACATTTTAAAAGATTAAATTTCATTAATTTACAAACTCAAGTCCCTCATTCACCCGATATCCAAAACCCTCCCTCTCTCATTTTGTCTTCTCACATCGACACTATTTGGGAGCACGATTTCGAGAAACCAGGGCACTCCGGTGACATAACCAGCCGTTGAAGCTGCATTGCTCCCACCGTATACTCAAATTCATTGTGTTCTCTGATTCTTTTAACATAATCAGATACCCAATTGCAAAGCTATATCCTTTATTTTATGGGCTCGTGGATCTGACTCACTCATATCTGCACTGGAACGGCATCAAATAGTCTGCAATGCTAAGGTTTTAAATACAGTTTTCAACTAGGGTATGAAAGGATAGAAGAGTGGTGCACTCTGTTCTGAGTGTCTGTTGAAGGTTTGAGACTGGAATTGGAGTTCTGACTTGTGCTCATCATGTCCAATTCATTAAGCCCATACGTTATTTATATATCTGTTGTTTATTCATTTGTTGCATGAATCGTAATGGGAAATAATCGGAGTTCTTTCAAAAGAATGTCATTTTCTACAATGAGTTACTGTAGCCTAGACTCGAAGAAGTCCATAAAGAGAACCCAACGGTGATATCCTGAAATAGATCCACAATGCCATGTGCCGTTGGAGGAGGAGGTATGTTATGAATGTAACTTGCTAGCCTTGTAACTCTATAAGGAGACTAGCAGAGAGGGGAGTCATATTAGAATTTAACTTCTTGTAAAACTCTTACTCTTTTCTATTTAAAAATAATGAAATCTCATCCCAGAAGTAAGTTGATTTAGGTTTTTTTGTGTGGATGTAAGCTTCACAATGAATGCCAAACTAGGTTAATTCTTGGGTTTTTTGTATGAATAT
The DNA here is from genome assembly GCF_041222555.1 of Hakea prostrata. Classification (NCBI taxonomy): domain Eukaryota; kingdom Viridiplantae; phylum Streptophyta; class Magnoliopsida; order Proteales; family Proteaceae; genus Hakea; species Hakea prostrata. The sequence continues at coordinate 12,568,306 of NC_142605.1, forward strand.
TTATGGTAAATTTAACATGGTATCAGAGCGGTGTTTGTCGCTGGAGGTGTGCTAACAATTGATTGAAGTTGATTTCTCCGTGCAAATTTGGATTTGGAATCCTTGAATCGCATTTCTTTTGACAGATTGATTGAAAGTACGAAGGTTTTTTTTTCCTTGTGCTTTTATTGGATTAAAAAAAAAAAAAAGGAGATTAGTGATGCGATTCTAGTTTGGATCACGATTGTCGAATTTTTTTTCTTCTGCTGAACTAGTTTAGATCATCGTAGTTGAAAAAGAAAAAATCTGATGGGATGCAATCCAAGTTGGATCGCTGATTGAAGAGAAAGAAAAAAAAAAGATCCGGGTCGAGTTTGAATCACCGATTGAAAAAGAAAAAAAAAAAAAAAAAAAAAAAAAAAAAAAAGAAGAAGAGCATGGAAAGAGGAGACGCTGATTTAGTTTTTGAAGTTTAACTTTTTTAAATAGGATTTGTAATGTAATCCCTATTTGTTTTTTGAGTGGAAGGAATGTGGGAAGACCTGAAAGAAAAAAAAAATTTGTTTTATCCAATTGGTACCGTACAAGTTGGTTTTCACATAAATTTATGTGAATGTGTTTTGTATGGGGTTAAGAGGTCTTAAGGTTTTTGGACGTTCTAGACTCGGTGGAAGTAACAGATCGAGGAGATTTTGTTCCGTTTGCATTTGATATTGTGGGTTCGTACAGAAATCTTCCCATGGTAGGTTCTTTAACAATACAACACTCTTTGGGAAATGTTATATCTTTAATGCAGAACTTCATTCAGTCTCATGGTACTACTCTTGCTCTCTCTACTTTTTAAAATTCATTTATAGTAGATTTGGGTGCAACTGACAATATGTGTCGATCTACCAATATTTTATTTGATTTGAGCACTGATAAGTTACAATCTTATCCTCCTATTACTGTTGCTAATGATACTACTATCCCAATCCAAGGTCAATGGACATTGAACCTATTTGCAACCAAGACTGATGCATTATTTGTGCCATCATTATCTTTGAATTTGTTATCAGTTAGTAAAATTACTCAGAGTTTAAATTGTAATGTGATCTTTTCAAAGGACAAGGTAATGTTTTAAGACAGTTTAACGGGGATAACGATTAGTGAAGGTAGACTGCAAAATGGACTCTATATGTTAGATCCTACAAATAACGCCTTGACTTCTATAAGTAAATCTTGAGAAATCTCAACTCTGGCATTGGCGTATGGGTCACCCTTTTGATAGGATTTTATGATCTTTAAATCCTGCTTTATCTTTTAATTCTACTGGTTGTGATGTCTGCCATTTTTTCCAGCAACACAAATTACCGTTTCCACATAGTACTCATGTTTCAAGTGCATAATTTGATCTAGTGCATTTTGATGTTTGGCATTCTCCTATAGACTCTAGAGATGGATTCAGATATTTTGTTTCATTTGTTGATGATAAATCTTGGACTACATGGTTGTATTTATAGTCTTCCAAGAATGAAGTGCTATAGATGTTTCAGGAATTTTGTTAGATGGTTTTGACTCAGTATCAAACTCGTATTAAAGTTTTGCGAACAGATAATGGGATAGAATACACCAATAGGCCCTTTCAATCATATCTCAAAAGTTTGGGAATCTTACATCAAACTTCATGCGCAGGCACTCTTCAACAAAATGGGATTGCTGAGAGCAAAAACAAGCATATACTTGAGGTGACTCGATCTTTATTATTTCATGGGAATCTTCTCAAGACTTATTGGTCAAATGCTGTCAGCACGAGTTGTTATTTAATCAACTGTCTCCTCGGTAAAGTTTTGAACTTTAAGATACCCTTAGAGGTTCTATATGATCGTCTCATCGTGATGTCTCATCTTCGAGTTTTTGGTTGAATTGTTTATGTTCATGCCCAGGGTGGTGATAAACTTGAACATCGTGCTCGCAAACGTGTGTTTTTTGGATACTCCTCTATTAAAAAGGGTTACAAGTGCTTTGACCCATCTACTGGTAAACTTTTTATTTCATGTGATGTGTCATTTGATGAAACTTAGATGTTCTTCTCTAGCAGGAATCAAACTCAAGGAAGCTAGATTACAATGAATTTGTTCCTGTCACACCCCACCCGCCAGTCTCGGTTACCCGCCTGACAACACGTGGGAGTGATCCGCCATAGGATCCACGTTCTAGTCTATCAGCAATATTAAATACAAATAAAGGTAATCAAGAGCAAACAATATTCAATAATTGAATTAAATGAATTACAGGAGTCCAAATACTCCAATAACAATAATAAAGGAAAGAAATAATGAATAAAAATGAATAAAGGTTCAACGGAAGTAAACCAAAGAATTATATCAATTTCTTCCCAGTTTCCTTTTCTAAGTTTAAAAAGTGTTTTTCATGAATCTCAAGGTAGGGTGTTCTCCAGTTCTTCTCTATTCGCTGAGCGAACTTTCTGACCACTTTCCTTCTCTGACCATCAATAGGAGCGATAAGCGCACTCCATGCAGCCACAGGAGCTCCCGCACATGCTATTTCCATCTTCCACTGACGGTGCCACATCTTCTTCATACGGGATGGTTCTCTCATAGGAAACCAGTCCATCTTCCTGTACAATTCCTTCTTCTGTGCAGGCTAATAAACATATACAAAATAAAGGCGTGAGTTCTAAAGAACTCAGTAAGAAACAATCACAAATCCCATCAATTATCCAACCATGCCAAAATGCACAAATAATATGAATGAATGCAAAGTATGAATGATACTATGATTTCTAACTATGCAGGTCTCTAATAGTTGACATGCTTTAAGATATACACCAGCCCTCCTCTGGGTAAGTCTCATCACATTGATCCGGCAAGGACTGGTTACCTCTGTAGGGATCCTTGCAAAAAGGGAAAGTCAACACCTGGCTCTCATTTCCATGGCTGGGGTTAAGTCAACACTCTCTCACCACGACCATTGGTAATAAGTACTGGCGCATGTCGGGGTTTCTAATCCAATGCAAGGTCATACTGGCTACATGTCTACATGAAGTCCAGATACATCCCCTATGGCACCAACCAACTCAGTTCAGTATCCTTCGCAACTTAGGAGAGAGAATCCTCATGGACTGACTACCGCTGTTGGACTCCACTCCTTAATCCTATGGTCATCCACATATTATTGGGGCGGATGCTCTCATGATTCCTCACGACACCCAGTCCGATCCTTGGACATCCATGAGCCCAACCCTAACATATGCAACCCTACCATTTACATGACTAACAGTGGACCAATGTCACATCACTGTCATCACGGGTCACTAGGTTTCAATCCCCCTACCGAAAGGGTAGTAGCATGTGGGGTACCTAGCCATGCAATTCTAGACTCTACCTAATAATGCCATCAAATAGTAAAGACAGTGCTGGAGACATCAGCAGGCATGTGTCCCATTCCGCAGCCTTCTGATATCCCTAGCTAAAATATCCCAAAAATAGATACCTCATCCATCAGAACCATATACCAACTATCATCAATACATAACATTCATAATCAACACAGTATGTATGTAAGTAAGACAAACAGCAATAAATTAACATGATTTATATTTAAAACATGAATACAACAACATATATAAAGAAATACAATTTCTAATAGACACTAGATTAGCATATTACAAGTCTATTCAAAAGATAGGATGAATTGTCCTTACCTGCATATAAGTAAAACTGTCCATAAAAAGAGATCCGTTAACTATTACAAGTCTTTCTTTTCAAACAGAGTATACCTAAACATAGTGTTACAATATTATATAAGTTAATTGAATCAAAGAGAATCAGAACCAAAAGTCATTTGGTCTCTGTTTACCAGCCGGTCGCTCGGGCCGGTTGCTTAAGTTGAGCGATCGCCACTAGTGACCGCCACAAAAACAGAGAGTTTCAATCCGAAACTCAGGCTTCTGATCACTCGTTTTCAATTTGGAAATCGAGTAATCATGACCTAAGTCTCAAATTTAATACTCCCAAAGCCAAAGGATGAAGGAAATCCTAGCAATTACCATCATTGGGTTACCCAGAACTCTCCCCTTGATTGGATTATCCTTCTCACAAAGCAGCGTTTCGTTTACGGATAATTCATTTCAAGTAGATTGGAAAGAGAGTCACAATGATCAAAGGGGGTAACCACCATGACGAGGGGATGGGTTAACACTAAATTAACAGACAAAGAGAGTAAAGAACAAAGGATAAATTCATTACCTCACGCCAGAAAGCCAGAAAAAGGGAAGGACTGATCTCCAAGTCACTGCTAGCACTTCAGATCCACTTTCGGAGCTTCCCCGCAGCCGTCTAACCTCCAAATTTAGCAACCACGAATAAAATATTCGTTATTTAGACGAGGGTTACCTTTTATAGAAGTTAGGGGGCGAAATAGGGCAAAAACTCCGAAAACAGACCAGGCGGTCGCTCCAGGCGGTCGCTTGGTTTAATCGACCGCCACTAGCAACCACCCCCATGTAATTTGCCATACAAGGGTGTTTTGCTAGGGGGTTGATACCCAAGGCCAACCTAGCCCAAAGGAAGAGATGGGGGAGATCTTACCTTCATTCCGGACATCTCCGAACAACACTTGACTTCCAGAATTCCAAATACCAAGCAAGGCAGGCTCTTTAGACAAAGGATCTAGATCCATGGGTTTAGGGTACGGATCATGGACTTCTATCTGGACACTCCACAAACTTACCCGACTAGACCTTCGGGTTCTCGGACCTGAAATACGGATCTCGGGTTAGAAATACGGGGGTTGTTACAGTTCCTGTCCCATTACCAATTATACTAGACAACATGTTTGTAAGGGGTGATGCTAATGAAGACAATGTTATGAGCAACACCACTGAAGGTAATACTATTATAGGTGATGTCACTGAAGATATTGACGGGAATCAACTACAAATATACCTAGTGCAGGACATGATATAGTTGAAATTATAGCGCAATTACCAATTCACAAATCTACTCGGGTCTCTCAGCCTTCAGTGAGATTGCATGAGTTTACCACTTATCATACAGCTAAGTTCCCAATCCAATTTCATATAAGTTATGATAATATCTCCCCTCAATATTTTGCACATCTTTCGGCCATTGAAAACTATAAAGAGCCAACCAATTTTATTGAAGCTAATAATTCACCTAAATGGGTGAAGGCTATGAATGAGGAACTAGAAGTTCTTCCTAAAAATAGAACATGGGATATAGTGCAACTCCCAAGTGGCAAACATCCATTTGGATGTCGTTGGGTCTACAAGACCAAATTCAAGAGTGATGGGACTCTGGAGAGGTATAAGGCAATGCTTGTTGCCAAAGGATATACTTAAACATATGGAGTTGATTATAGAAAGACATTTGCTCTTGTAGTTAAAATGAATACTGTAAGAGTATTAATGTCAATTGTCGTTAGTTGTGGATGGCTACTTTTGCAAATGGATGTGAAAAATGCCGTTTTACAGGGAGACTTACAAGAAGAAGTTTATATGGAAATTCCTTTAGCACACCCATTAGAAAAACAAGATGGACTTGCTTGTAAATTGAAGAAAGCAATATGTGGCCTAAAGCAATCACCACGAGCATGGTATGAAAAGTAAGTACAGCTCTTATTAGATTTGGATTCACTAGAAGTGGATCAGATTCCTCCATGTTTGTGAAGAAAGCCTCTACTGACACAACAATAATTTTGGTATACGTGGATGACATTGTAATCACTGGAGATGATCATGAAGGAATCAATACCCTCAAAAAATATTTGAAGAAGACTTTTGACATCAATGACTTGGGACAACTTCGATACTTTCTTGGAATTGAAGTTGCCAGATCTAGTCAAGGATTATTCATCTCTCAAAGGAAATATATTCTTAACTTGTTGAAGGAAACTAGCAAATTGGGTGTGAAACTAGCCAACACACCCATGGATTACACTTGTAAGGTTACTAATGATGATTCTCCATTGCAGGTTAATAATTGTTTTCAAAGGTTGGTTGGAAAATTGATTTACTTGACCATTACCAAACCTGACATTGCATATGTAGTGAGCTATGTCAGTCAGTTTATGCATAATCCTACCAAAGGGCACATGGAATTGGTTAATCATATACTACGTTATCTGAAGTCTTCTCCAGGAAGGGGCATTTGCATGAAGAAGAATAGACACACAAACATTGAAGGATATGCTGATGTAGATTAGGCTGGCAATCCTATTGATCGAAGATCAACTACTGGCTTTTGTGTATTCGTAGGAGAAAATTTAGTCTCTTGGAGAAGTAAAAAAGCAAAATGTTGTTACTCATTCTACTGCAGCAGCAGAGTACAGAGCAATGACATTTGCCACTAGTGAATTAGTCTGGATTGGTGCCCTACAAGGCTTAAGGTCCATCTTGATGCCATTATTTCTCCCCCTCAGTCAACCTTTATACCTCAAAGATTTATTTCAAACAATGTTCTAATGGCACATGAAGCATTCCATTACATCAAGAAGAAGAAAAAAAGGAAAGAAGAAGTTGATGGCTATTAAGCTTGATATGAAAAAGGCATATGATAGACTGGAGTGGAAATTTATTGAAGAGGTCCTCATTGCTTTGGGTTTTTCTAGAAAATGGACAGATATGGTTATGTCTTGTATCACCTCTGTTACATATAGTATACTTGTCAATGGCATTCCCCAACCAAGTATTACTCCAAGTCAAGGTATCAGGCAAGGGGATCCTCTCTCCCCTGCAATTTTTGTTCTCTGTGCCCAAGCTTTGAGTGGAATTCTAATAGAAGCAGAGAAGAATGATTTTATTCATGGAATCAAGGTAAAAATCAAAAGTTCCTTTCTTTATCACTTGCTCTTGATGATAGTATTTTATTTGCTGAAGTGGGCTTAAAAGAAGTGTACAATTTGAAAGCTTGTTTAGAATTCTATTGTCTAGCTAGTGGGCAAGACATAAATTGTCAGAAATCCTCTTTGACTTTCAGTCTTAACATTGCTAGTAAGCTCAAGAGATGGTTTTCTAAAATACTAAAGATTCCCTATGGAGATGGCCCAAAAAAATATTTGGGGTTACCTGTGGAATTTGGATTGGTTAATAAGGATTTGTTTAGAGAGGTGGAGGAAAAGACTCAGGGTAGAATCCAAGGGTGGAAGAGCAAGCTTCTTTCTCATGCTGGTAAAGATGTAATGGTGAAATCAGTTGCCTTGAGTAGTTTAAATTATGCTGCATCACATTTCAAGCTGCCAGTTTCTTATCACAACAGACTAAAAAGTGCCATCACTCAGTTTTATTGGGGCAATAATGAACTAGATGGGAAGATTTGTTGGGTTTCATGGAGAAGAATGAGTAGATCCAAAGAAAGAGGTGGGTTGGGGTTTAGAGACCCAGAACTTCAAAACAAAGCTTTCTTAGGCAAGCTTGCATGGCGATTATGTTCTCAACCTTCTTCTCACTTGGCTGCTTTCTTTAAACAAATCTATTATCCTCATTGTAATTTCTTTGAAGTTAAACTGACCTCTAATCCCTCTTGGGCTTGGAGGGGGATCATTGAAGGAAGGAAAGTCCTAAATGATGGCATCTTGTGGAGGATTGGAGTAGGGAACAAAGTAAGGATTTGGGAGGATAAGTGGTTACCAAAAAATCCAGGTTTCAAGCTTCTCCATCCTGATGTTAGATCTAATCAACTTATATGGGTGGTTGATTTTATTGATCAAAATAATCGAGTTTGGAGAGAGGATTTGATCAGGAGTTCTTTTCATCCTAATGATGTTGTAGCTATACTCAACATAATGCTTGCTTTGTTTCCTGGGGAAGACAAGATGATTTGGGGATTTACCAATAATGGTACTTTCTCAATAAAATCAGCATATCATATGTGAGGTTTGAGAGACAATGAAATTTCACATTTTTATGTTGCTGAGCTTCAACAGATGCAAGTTCCTAAGGAAGTATGGAAGTCAGTTTGGCAATGTAAAGTTCCTCCCAAACTCCAAACTTTCATTTGGAGGGCTCTCTCAGGTGGTTTAGCTACTGCTGTAGCTTTAAGAAACAGACAGTTGTTGAATGATGCTAGCTGTCCTAGATGTGGTGTGGCTGAGGAAACTGTTGAACATATTCTCTTTCATTGTTCTATAGCTAAAGCTGTTTGGTACTCCTCCCCTCTTGGGTATAAAGTTCCTCACTCTAATGTCTCTCTCTCAGGTTTTATTCAAGATTGGAGTCAAGTTGGAAAGGATAAACAAGAAGTTCACAGAATCTCTTGTATTGCAACCTTCGTTTGTTGGGAGTTATGGCAAGCCCAAAATAGGCTGATTTTTGAAGGAGACAAATCATTTCCTGGCCGTATAGTTCAGCAAGCTTTAAAAGAAGTCAAGGCTCATATAGAGGCTATTCGGGTGGTTGAGGTGAAGGTTGACCTTGCTGTTGCTCCGAGTAACTCAAACCTATCTTGGAAGCCTCCCCCTAAAGGAGTTATGAAGCTAAATTCAGATGCTACCCTCAAAGAAAACAGAGGAGGTTTGGGTTATATTTTGAGAGATCACAAGGGAGTTTCTTCATGTGTGGTCTCTGTCCCTTACTCATTTTCTACACCCTTGAGGCAGAAGCTTTAGGAATTCGTGAGGCTCTTCTAGATGCAGCTACGAAGGGGTTTGATCATATAATGGTGGAGAGTGATTGTCAACAGTTGATCAATGCTCTTAATTCTAAAGTCCCTACTTCTGTTGATATTTTGAATATTGTAGAGAATATCATCCACCTTTCTTCTTATTTTATGGATTGTAGTTTTCACTTTATTCCTAAAGGATGCAACACTGTTGCTCATTCTCTAGCTATAAAGGCAGTTACCTTAACAGGGAGGACTAACTGGCCAAATTCCACTACTTGGTTGTTGGATCTTTGTAACTCTGACACCTTGTCATTTCCTTGTTCTTTGAAATGAATGTTGGTTCACCAAAAAAAAAAAGTACAAATCGAGATGGATTTCTGATTTGAAACTTGCTTAAAATCTCTTAGCCAATAAGTTTGTTTGAATCTAAAATCGAATAGATAAGCAAAAACTGAAATGTGGGATATTTAGATATCCTAGCCGAAACCAACAAAGCTCATTCGTGAAAAAGTGGGCAGAGAGTACTGTATTCGGGTAGAAAACCCTAACATAAGTACAAATCGAGATGGATTTTTGATTTGAAACTTGCTCGAAATCCCTAAAACACAGGAAATATGAAATATCCCACTATTCAAATGTTGGAGCCCTAATTAAGAATAGGAACCTGATGTTCAAACAACAATACATAAACAGAGAGATAGAACAGTGAATTTCAAGAAAGATGGTAAAATATAAATAAAGGAATTAAAACGGGAAGAAGCAAGAGCTTAGGTTAAACACATTCCAAATCTATGATGATCTCGGCTTCTTCTACTACCTGAAAACACAAATGAATATATCAATTAGACAAAAGACTTTTGATTTAAAGAAGAACCTTGATTTTTCTACTGGGCCGAAGGAAGTAGGAAAAGTAGTCGGTGTAATGGATTCCATGCAATCCCTTTTAGAAGAGCAGAGAGAGGGATTTGAGAGTCGGGTATAGGAGGGACCTCATTTTGTAAATTAGTAAACTTTAAACTCTTAAAATGTAAAAATAAAAATTAGTATTTACAAGTAAACCCCATCATTTGTTTCTCAACCGTTCAATCATTTTTTTTTATGTGGCATGATCAACACCTTCAACTGCTACAAATAAAAATCCGTTCATCTCCCTTAGAGTTAAAATATGTAAACTTTCCTAGGATCAGGGGCGGACCTACAGTGGGGCTGGGGGCCATGCCCCCCATTTTTTAAAATTTTTTTTTATTAATTCCTTAATTTTTCTGATTATTATATTAATTATCTTCTTTTTTTTTTCTTCCAGTTTTTCTCTTCCCACATGTGAAATATCACTATTTGGCCCCTCAATATTGAAAACAATTTTTAAAAGGTAAAATAATGGGTATAAATGTCATTCATAATTAAAAATTAACTCCTCAAACCCTATTTATTCTCTTTTGTCTTCTCTCTCATGTTTTCTTCCTATTTATTCTCTCATTATCTTTCTATAAACGTGGTTTAAAGGAAATTTTTGAAAAAAAAAAAAAATTCTTATTAGGTATTTAAAATGTCATTCCTATTTAGAAACTTACTCATCAATCCCTATTTCTCTCCTCTCTCTCTCTCCTGTTTTTTTTCCTATTTATTCTCTTCCATTTCTATAAGTGTGGATTAAGGAAAAAATGAAAAAGATCTTTTCCACAATTAGGTACTGTTTTTCAATTTATTTATAGTTTATATTTTTTTTGATTATTTTTTATTTGATTTTATATTATCTGTTTTTTTTTTTTTTTTTTTTGCAATTTTTGTTATTTGATTTTATATTGTGAATAAAATGTCTAGTAAGGTAAAATTACCATTAGTTTGCATCTCTACATCAAAAAAAAAAAAAAAAAAAAAAAAAAACTTTAAAATTGGTTTGCATCTCCTGCCAAAGAAAATTTTGGTTTGCGTATAATTTTCTAGGATTGAATTATGTGTACTGGGACACCCCCAATTGGTTTTATAAGGGCCCACACAATATGTGTAGTAGAAAAGCATTATTAGTGCTTTCTGAAAGTTATTTGGATTTTGGACTTTCATTCTTCGGCCTCCCCAATGTTGAATCCTAGGTCCACCCCTGCCTAGGATTACTAACGGCAATTGTGTGGGGACACCTTACATAAAAAAAAAAAAAAAAAAAAAAAACACAAATGTAGTAGCAAAATTTCGTTCATTGCAACCATCATCTTCCTTAATCCTCATACCATTGGATCTTAAAATGTAGATCAATGGCAATCAAAGGGCAAATACCATTACAGCTCAATCTAATAAATTTGTTTTTCTTCTCACAAGCGACTCGCTCAATGTCTTTGCCCGTTAACTCATTACCGCAAAGGAGAAACCAACACTGAAATTTTGGCATTGCAAACCCCTAAATTCTAGGGAGAGATTCAAAGTAGAAGGGGAAAGAAAAACAAATGACACCCAAACAAGCACAACAGTTTCAATTTTTCTTTTTTTTCAAAGAATTTCATTTTTCCTTAAAACATTGGTTCTTCTGCTGCTGCTTCTTCTTCATGCAAACTCTAATGCCAGGGTATCTTACCTCTGGCCCATCATCTTCTGCTGTTGATTTCTGGCAATGTCGACAAGTTATAATGATTCCCATTCACCACCACATACAAATCACGGGCAAGTACCATACGTGACTCCGCCGGTAACGGTGACCCTCACTGTTATCCTCCTTGTTTTCTTCTTCGGTGGCATTTTCTCCATCTATATCTGCCGTTGTTTCATGGCATACCTAGTTGATACATCAAATATGAGGAATTCTGGGCGTTTACCATCTAGCAATGCTGTCCAACCAACGGGCGGCGGAGGTGGCGGAGCCACCACCAATGGCCTAGACGCTTCAATCGTTAATGCATTTCCTACATTTTTGTATTCATCGGTGAAGGATCTCCGACTAGAAAAATGTTCTCTAGAATGTGCAGTTTGCTTGGCTGAATTCGAAGACGAAGATGAGCTTCGCTTGTTAACGGTTTGTAATCATGTGTTTCATCCAGAATGTATAGACTTATGGTTTGAAAACCACAACACATGCCCTCTCTGCAGGAGAAGTCTTCTGCCATCGGATGAGAAATCATCACCACCAGCATTTCAAAATAATAATGTTGTTACAGTATTATCTCCACCGCGGCCGGCGGAGAACGAACAACAGGAGAACGGAACAAGAGACGATAATAACAGTGTGTCTTCGAAGGATGATGAAGAAGAAGAACAAGAAGAAGAACGTGACGAGGTAGTGTTGGTGGTGGTGGTGGACGACAAAGAAGAAAGCCATGGGCAGGACGCAACAAGCTCTGCCGGTGCAATTGGCACAGAAAATAATAGAAATGTAATACAAAAGCAAGAAGGTGAAAGCAGGAGATGTAAGAAGTATCCAAGATGGCATTCTACGGGGCATTCTATCATAAACATGAAAAGAGATCCAAATGATAAAAGGTATACGTTGAAATTGCCGGATCATGTGAAGGAGCAATTGGTAAGGGGTCATAATTGGACAGGAAGTTGCACTACGTTTGGAGATTTGTCAAACGATGATGGCGATGTCACAAAAGTGTAGATTCTTGTTTTGCTCTTTGTACAATCTCATGATTCATTAATCTTTTTTCCCCTTACCCGTTAACATTTCAAGTTTTAGCACTTGTTTCTCCTTACTTAGGGGTCAGTTCTACAAGTTAGACAAACGGGTAAGGGTCAGAGGTGTTGGAGGAAGAACACGAGCACGGCTCCTGAAGGTAGGAGCAATTAATTCAGATTTGCAGATGGCCCTTTCTTGGTTAGCTTGGAAACCCCTTGGATCCCTTGAAAGTGGAGCAAAGCATTCTTTCATCATAGAAAAAACACAGCAGATCAAATTAGGGAGTCATCACTCATGATTCTCCTGCAGAAAGAATTTCCACAATGAAAATTTTGTTTATTTTTCTTGGGGTTGTTTCCGTGTGAGATTAGGAGGAGAGGGGGGAGAGGGAATGATATAGAACAGGTTAGGAGAACAATTTTTCCTTGGTCATTATCACACACAGTCACCAGAACTGGGAAAGTGTGGTATGACAACTTCAAATCTAACACCTCTTTGATTTTACTATAGCATTGTATGCTATCCTCAGGAAAAACTCATTTGAATCTTTAATTATTACCTAGATGACAAAAATAATCTTCCTTTTTAACAGATAGGACAGATTCTCGTAAAAATAAATCATTTTTATTAGAAAAGCATGTACATGCTTGTAATTTGAGGGTTTCATATAAATCTTACTAACAAGGTATTTTAGTTAGGAAAGCCTTTTTTTTTTCCACTAAGGAAAGCCTCAATTTTGCCAAAGTTAGGGGGTTGATTTTCCGAGTTCTATTCCATTTATGCTCGAACTGCATTTGTACCATATAAAGAGGGTATAATTTTGATCTCATTTCTTTTTCCCATTTTAGTTTTGAGTTTTATCATCAAACTATCCATTTGAAACCGAGTAAGAACCACAAAAATTGATAAAAATTAGTATCTCTCACTAGCCTATATATACATAATTCAGTTAATTAAAATATAATCAGTTTATTAGGACAAAATTTTTTTATCATACTTACAAACATATAATAAGTAAAATGTCATATGAAAACTTAAGGGGTTGGCTGAGTTAGTAAAGACTAATGCCTCAGGTCATCGGCCAATTCAAATCGAGTCTTTTTTGGGCCAAAGGTGAATGACTAATATCCTGTCGTGCTATCCATTTCTAACAAGGAAATAGACCATCCATATCCTTGTAGATGTGTGACATGTTTCAAGATCACATTAAAAGGTTGTGGTCCATTTACAAGTCACATCAAATTTTTTTTTTTTTTAATTTAATCACAACTCTTTAATGTGATTTATAAATGGATTTCAACCATTTGATGTGGTGTTGGGACACATGTCATACACCTACAAGGAAATGGCCGACATAAATTTCCCAATGGTGAAACCCCATAAATATATACAATAATTTACCCCCTCTTACGTAAAGTTAATAGCTTCAAAAAGAAAAATGTCCACGTATTAATAAATGTATATGTTTCAACTACAGATGATAAAGGATAATCATTTTAAAATAAATTAATGAAATTTTATTTGGCAATGGAAGAATTAGTTTGTTTATCATGTGAAAGTTGACCATGCAAAAAAAGGGAAGGCAGGGGGGGGGGCGGAGCATTGATTATTCAGGGTAATTTAGGTAGTTTGTAATCAGTTATACAATTGTAATCCTTAATGCAATTTGAAAAGTTTATTTTAAATGTGTTCTCTTATATAAATAAATATATGATGAACCATTGGACAAGAAAGAAAAAAAAAATTCTATGGTGAACCATTGGCTTCATCTGATTAATCCCTATCAGTTTGGTATTACATGGTATCAGAGAACAGGTCGTCCCACTGGGGTTCTTTTTAGGTTTTGATTCCATTCTTGCAGGACTTTCTTTGGTTCTTTGAACTTTGTTTTCTTTGTGTTTCTGTCTCCTTTTGCTTTTTGCTGATTTTGCACTTCTTTCTTGAAATTTCTGCTGATCCTACGTGAATCTCTTGTTTTTTGTTGAGATTCTTGTTGTTCTTCATGAATTTCTGAGCTTTCATGTTGCAGTTCTTACTTTTCTTGAGTGAATCTTCTTGTTTCTTGCATTTTTTTGGATTCCATAGATTCTTATTCAATTTTTCGAACCATGGTTGTAGTATTGTCAATACCCATAGGACATTTTCTGCTCATAGTTATAAATTTTTTGTAATTACTACTTCTACTGGTTGCTTTGAATGTAGAATGATGCCTGTAAAATCAAAAGCAAGAATGAAAGAAAGAAAAAAGTAGTACTACAATTTTATGATCAGATCTAAGATAGTATAATAAGCTTAGAAAACTACTAACTTGGAATCACACGTAGTAAGTTGAATCTCTGGTTATCTTGTAGCAGGAAAAATAGAAAGATTTTGATACGACATCACATTAGCCAATATTATGGAGGCTGACCTAACGCAAACAGAACTACAGATTTATGGAGGATGCTGACCATTAAAATCTCTTCTCGGATAGTTAGATGTTGCTGTAAACATTCTTCATCTAGCAGAATAACGAAGAAGGGCTGCTGAACAAGTTTCTGCACTCACTGACGTACCACTGATCGACTGCACATTGCTGCTCCCCATAAGAAATGCAGGTTTCCTAGGTTGAGGCAGGACATGTAGTCTCCTTTTAAACATCACAACAATAGATGACATGGTGGGTCTGCACATAGCATCTTCTTGGACACACAAAAGCCCTATGAGGAGGCATTTCAGAACTTCGGTTGCTGGGCATGAGTTCTTTATTAGAGGATCTATGAACTCCAGACCCCTGCCATCAAGCCATAGTCTCCAGGCCTATAATATTTGACACATATGTTAGACATGGAGGGGGGGGGGGGGGGGGGGGGGAAAATACACTGGAAGAAGAAATCTAGGTAGTGTTAATTGAGTTTTTGAGACATACATATTCAAGGAGAGTCTGATCATCCTGTGAGTGGAAGAAAGTGCTAGTTCTTTTCCCACTTAGAATCTCAAGCAAGATAACACCAAAGCTGTAGGCATCAGATTTAAATGAAAATAAACCCCTTGCAGCATATTCTGGGGACATGTATCCACTGCACCACAAATACCATCAATTTTTGTTAATAGTCATATTCACTTATTTAAGATGCACATATAGAATAGTGAAACATCTCCACATTCAGAATTCAAAAAATAAAACATTAAATATCTGCAATTTAGAATTCTGTCGTAACTACATCAAACCTGGGTATGTGGACTCAAAGAACTTACAGTGTACCAGCAATTTTGCTGGTGTTGTCTTGTGTCTGATCCATCAAAACTAGCCTTGCCAACCCAAAATCCGAAATTTTTGGATTCATGTCTGCATCAAGCAAAATATTGCTCGGTTTAAGATCCCGATGAATAATCCTAAAATGAGAATCTTCATGAAGATAAAGAAGTCCTCGGGCAATCCCTTGTATGATTCTGTAGCGTTGTTCCCACTGCAAATCTGCACTTCTTGCAGGGTCTATCCATATATCCAGAAGAACATCACATTAGTACCATGGTTTACCAACCCAGTTGCAAATAATAGATCATCAATGCACTAATATGGATCAACATCTAATTTAGAAAACTTTAAAGTTGAATAGCCAAAGATAAGGTGAACCAAACCAAAGAGGAAGGAATCAAGACTTCGGTTGGGGACAAGTTCATAGACTAAATGCTTTTCTTCTCCTTCCAAACAGAAGCCTAACAGTCTAACAAGATTTCTGTGCTGAAGCTGTGCTAATAGTGCCACCTCATTCTTAAATTCTACTTCACCCTGTGAGGAGTTTCTGGATAGTCTCTTAACAGCTATTTCTTGTCCATCTGGTAGTGTACCCTGGTGGTAATGTTAGACATGTTAAGTGATATTCTTTGGGAATAGATCAAGAAACTATAAGAATGTGGATACAACAAACGTTGGCACATTGTAGACCCACGATGAAATTTTCAATACCTTGTAAACAGAACCAAATCCGCCTTCCCCAAGCTTATTAGCATTGGAAAACTTATTTGTGGCAGTTGATATTGAAGTGAAGCTGAATTGCAAGGATTCGGCAGTTGTAATCTCATCCATCACTTGACAAACATAACAGAAATGTCAATCAAATTCTTTACATCCACAAAGCACAATTTCACAATAATCTATGGCAGTTTTTATTGATATTATTTTATCCAACTGCAAGTACTCACACATTTGCAGTGGAAATGGCAAACATGTAATAAATCAAAATTTGGAAGCAACTATTAGGTAGGCTAAGAGAAAAAGAAAAGCAAAGGGATTAGTATTTGTTAACTGGGGATGGATTGGCAATAATACAAGATAGAGTAAACTATAGGATTAGTGTAAAGAGGAAGGTCTTTCAGAGAAAGGAAGAGCTATGCTGATGTCTAATTATATCATTGGCTTTTGACAGTATTTCCACCACAGGCCACAAGAGAAATTATCATTTTGCTTATTATGGATGAGCAAAGTTACAATTTTTCTGTTGCAAAAACAAACTCTGGTACTTGAAATGTTGGAATCCATGGCTTAGATTCATCCCTGATAACAAATAATGCACTCTAGAGCTTGAAAATCCTGACTTGAATCACTATATCCCACCCAAGGGCCAATGGCAATTCAGTAAATATGCAGACAAGAAGTAGCAAATTTGTAAAAGAAAAGATCTGTGTAATCAAGGTGGTTCCAAAAGACTATGCAACCACTTTCTTTATTGTAGGCTACAAAATAGTACAATGTTTTGAGTTGTGGATAATTGTCTAGTTGGACTTCCAACAGACTCTCTCTCTCTCTCTCTCTCTCTCTCTCTCTCTCTCTCTCTCTCTCTCAGTCACCCTCTCCCTGCCCTCGGCCCTGCAACCATGCAACCATGCCCACACCCATCTCCACCCCCGCATCTACACACCCAGCTCATCCCCAATTCCCCCTTTCCATCCTCCACCTCTGCCCTCCCATCTCCCACCCTCCCTTCTGTAACTCGACTACCCCATGATCCATTAACTGAATTGTATTTATCCAACGGCTGAAATCTAATTCCTGCTCATTGATTGGATTATTGAACAAAAGATGGCATGACAGATTTAGAACAAAAGACTCTTCCCCTAAGAAAACAAGAGTTGCACAAAAGAAAACAGCTGAAAATTGAATTGAGTCAACATGGTGTCAAGGGAGATAACTAGACCAGAAAAGGGGGGGAGAGGGAGAGAGAGAGAGAGAGGAGAGGGAGAGAAGAAAGCTAGAGTTGGTTGATTACCAAACATAATTGGTATAACAAGGAATCTAGAGTTTCAGTACTTGGATGTGGACATTGACGACCTTGCCCAAGACAGGAAAACTAACTGAATTGAGTCAACACGGTTCCTGGATAGACAATAAGCAAAATGAGAATGCCACTTTGGGGTCTGAGGAAATGTACACAGCCTTATCCCTGGTTTACAGAGAGGCTGTTTCCTGAATCAACTCCTGACCCCTAAATTGCAATTGAGGGACCTTAATGCTGTGCTGAGGTCGGCCCACAAGCTTGAAAAACTATTCAAGAAATAGTTTCTACTGTGTCAAGGTCTCTAACTAGATAGGATTAATTTTTTATTTCCTGTGAAATGAGCCAATGATTATTATCAGAAGTAGCTTCTATTAGAACCCAACCCTACACTTATTCCCTTGCATTAGACAAAATTAAGTTGTGAAGTTCAAAGTTATTACCAAGAAAGAATTGGAAATAACAGAAAGCAATGAGATAGAGGCAACTGGAACATAGCTACTCATTAAGAGACTGTTGGAAAAAGATAGAATGATAGTAAATTTGGACCTAATGAATATCCAATATCAATTGGAAATAATTTAAGATATCAACTCCACAACTTAACATAAGATATGCAAATTAACATGTCTACTCCATGGTATTCCCAACAACATTTCTTAGATGATAAATGCTTATTGAGTAGTCAATTACTTGTTTACAGTGGACAGATGCCAGCTAATTCAACAACCTTCTAGTAGGGCCCAAACATTAAAGATCACATGAAGCATTTCCAAAGAACTAGCTCTGGAGTTCATTAATTATGTTGGATATCTGAAGTACATGGCTTTTGAAGCTTTACTTCATTGCTGTCAATGCCATGACAAGTTTTTGTTATTCACAATAGTTTGAACAATGGCAATAGTCTATCAAAAGAACAAGCAACATCATGGAAAATAAGTTGCTTACAATTGTCTTTCTGCTCACAGTTTTTCCTCTGTACATAGAAGAAGCACACAATAAAGAGTATCACTATTACAACTATTGGGACAGTAACGATAATCACAATATGAAGTGTATTGCTCCTCTTTCCTACATAAATGAAAAAAACAAAAAGTTATCATTCGTTAAGAGATACATCAAATTGCTATTAGATGAAAAAATATTCATAATTGAGTAAACAAGGTTGGCATCAGGCTGAACAGAGTCAGTCCTACTGGTCAAACATATCCTATGGTCAAGCCAATTGAGAATTAGAAAAAGATTAATCTTGGGAAACTGATGTGTTTTTGAAAGCCAAAAAGCTATAAACTCTTTTTATAGTGCTTTGGTTTGCTGGGCTAGTTGTCTCTTCAGCAACAGCCTGTTAACAATTGATATCCTTGAGTCTGAGACCAACCTTATAAAATGAACTAAGACATGAGCTCGCTACATATAATAGGAAATCCATTGGGGAAAAACAAAAAGAAAAAAGAAAAGGAAGGAAGGTTCAGCTGAATTAGAGATCAGTTTGGATACTTTTTTATGGTCCTTTCTTAGAAGGAGCAGCCAAACACTGAAGGGTTAACAATATACAAGTACAAATTCTATTAGAACTGCCCAAGACACAAACTCTGAGGACATATAGAGCAGATTTTTGAGGTCATGTCCGATCCAAATTATGCCAAGGCTCTGGTTTGACAAGATCTCTTACACCTGGTAATTTAATTTTTGAATCTGTAATAAGAAGTGAAAAGGAAAAGGAAAAAGAGACTTACTCTCTCTGGAATTTGTGTCTGGTGAAGGTGGGGGAGCTGACAAATTGGAATCAATTTGATAGAAGGCATCTACGCCGTACATCAAATTACAACTGGGTTGAAAAACCCCTGCAGCTTGACTTCCATTGCAACATTTTGGAACCTGAGCAACAGCTCCTACTAGGCATTGATTACAATCACTGTAAGAAATATCAGGAGTGCACTGCACTAGCCCATATATCGTCTGAAATGTTGCAACGTTCTCTCTTCCAGTAGCAAACATGTCGGTTGAAGAAGGTGATGAAGCCTGAGACGCAAGCTTGTTCAATAGATGACTTAACATCTGATTGAACTGCTCTGGATCAGTAACATTTTCACTGTCAGTTTGAAAAACTAGTAGTGACTGTTCCATATGGGAGAAAATATCCCTGGTAGAGTACCGTAACATGCATTTATCATACCATGTGATTGCCTCATCCTCAAATGGGCAAGCTTGCTTGATGTCTTTCGATGCTGCATGGATGCAACTCTGGCATACATCAGGTGTAACATCACCTCTGCAAAGGAAGAGGCCATAAACTGTATCTGGGCTCTGCCCACTAGTGGTGTTATAGAACTTATTCTTCAATGAAGCAGAAGATAGTGAAGAGAGCAGCAAATTGATAGTGGATCCAAGCGGGCTACTACTAGTATAATTATTGCCACCACAGAAGTTGTAAACCAAGGTGGGCTGTTGAGCTGTGCTGAGATCTAAGTATCTCAGGATTGAAGAAAACAAATAGAACAGCAACTTGCGGTTGAAACAAAGCATGACGATTCTACTTACATAAGGCACTGCCTGAAGTTTAGCTTCCCCATCGAAATTAACCAAGTCCGATCCGGAATGTCAACCAGGGGAAAGGAAATTCTTCCATCATGATCAATCAATCCCCACTATTTCAATTTGCCATGATCCCAAGATGATTCCTCGCCACCTGCTTGCTTACAACATACAACATTTAGAAAAAATTAAAAAATAAAATTGAAAGCCAATAGAATCATTGACTATAACGTGACGGAAAATGAACTGCAGCGAGAAAAGGACATTTTTATTAATCTACACTGGAGTGAAGAAAATCAAATCATTTTAAAACTATTTTTTCTTAACTATATTTTACATGGGGGAAGAACAAACTACCCAAAGGACTAGCTAATGAGAATGCTTCACCTTCGCTGAATCCGCCGCCAGCGTCAAGCTAACCCTAGATCCATGCTGGGAAGCGCATGGAGAGAAACGGAGAGACAGAGAGGACGGGCAACCGCCGCATAGGCCGGTGAACTCGACTAGTTTAGAATAAACAACGTTTTCGAAAGAAAAAATAAAAGAAAAGAAAAGAAAAAGATCAGTTCCGTATAGCAGTTGAAGACTGAAATGTTATTCTATTCGGTCCAGATTCAATTTTAGCGGAAAGCCGCAATTTTAAACAAAATCGCTTGTTAGTGAATGGCGACACCATCGATACGGCAACTTTTGGTAGTAGAACTTTCATAAAATCGAGTCTCTAGAGTTACTCGAATCTTGCTGCTACTTCACGTAAAAGGAGAGAGAGAAAAAAGAGAGGTCGTACATGTACTTGCAGACCTGCGGTGGTAGAGAAGAGTTGCAGCGATGAGGGCTGTGAGGCTTTTCCATTGTCAAAGTCAGAGAAGGTGAAGGAAAAAGCTTTGAACCATCGTTCTCTTCCTCTCTTCCTCTCTTCCGGTATCCCATAACACCTGCAGCGGTAACACTCACACCGTTGGGCAGCGAAAGCTTCGATTTCCGCTCATATTTCGCCTGTTCGGCGATTTCACGATGACTTTTGATTGTTGTTTCGATGCTTGGTTTAGCCATTTTTAGCCGAAATGTTTCGGTCACATAATATACCTTGGTCATATGTCTTAAGAGAAAAGAAAAGGGGAAAAAAAATTGTTCCTGGTTACACATTGTTTTTTTTTTGTAATCTATTACACATTCATATGATAACGGCCTTCTTTTTGGCTAATCAGACATTCTATCTTTTTTGGGTAATCAAACATTCTATCGATTGGTAAAAAACCAGCGAAGTCGAGCAAAGCTCTAATAACCAAGTAGTGGATACAGGTGAATCTCTCCCTTCCCTCCAAAAGAGAGCCATCTTGGCTAGGCGATTTGAAACTATGTTTGATCCCCTAGCTACATACATTGCCTCAAAACTCAGAAACTTAAAGGTTAAAATTTGGATAATTTGAATAATGGGAAGACAATCAGAAGCACTTTCCTCTAGTCCATTTTTAATCTTGATCAACTGTTGATTATCTAAAGCTTTGTTAGGTATCAATTCTCATTCTCTATTATGTCTATTTAAAATGAATAAGTACAAGAATTCATTATTGGTCAAGAATGAAAAATGGCTTGGTGAATTTATCAAAAATAAATTATGGAATGAAAAATAAGTTTGGTGTCAAAATAAAAAATTGTTAGTTAATAATAATGAACAAGTGATAAAAGAGGGAAAAAGTATGTTTTTTTATAAAAAAAAATGTGTATTGACTATTTTACTTTCATCTTAACTATTAAATTTTAAGTAAACTTGTGCATAAATAAAGAAAATGAAATTCTCACTCTAATTCATAATAAAAAAAAAAATTCATTAAGAATTTTATAAATTTTTTTATTATTTTAAATAAAAATAAAACTAATAATAGATACCAAACAACTTAAAATAATGAAAAAACCACATAATTGAGAATGATAATTGAAAGCAAAAAGAGCCTTAATTAAAAACCTTGTTTGGACCCAAGAGGTGAATCTTCACATGGGCCCGCAAATGGGCCTGAAACAAGAAGCTACAGTAAAGAATGGATTTGGGCCCCTTTATGGACAAGGGAAAAAAGCCCGTGTTTTTTTTCTCGATCCTTGGGTCTTCTCTTTCCTAGACTTTTCTAGGTCTTGGTTCTTGTAACAACTAATTCCTTTTGTTCTCGGTTCATGAGCAGTGTTGATGCGTCCAAAATTTGCTCAGCCCTTAGATCTCCTTGGGATGACCTGCAAAACGAAAGTGTCAAATGTGGCCCGACCGCTGGGGTCGGGAGTCCACCTCCGAAGGCTAAGTCAGTTGATGAACTTAATCACAAACGGCTCTGTTAGACGCACAGAGCTAAGGAATGAAAAACTGGGAAAGTGATCTAGATCGTAAACCTCTGATAGTTTACGTCTACTAGTGTGTATATGAATCTTAGTCCTTCTCACCTCGTAGGTAAGTAAGGTTTATATAGAGTGTACCTTCGAATCTTCTTCGTTGGATGCATTTGAGCCTTTTTCGGATAGTCGTTGGATCCTAACAGTTAGATCCGTTGAGCGATAGACTTCTACTAGTTTGAACTAGTAAAGGACTCCTGAGATAACCTCACAGTTATTCAATGATTATCCCTTCAATAATGATAAGTGACAGCCGCCAAGTTGTGTCTCCCATCATTAGGGTAATTAACCTAATCCATAAGTCGGATTAGGGCGTGCCTCTTGCCGATTTAGTTTTCTTCCTCAGCAAGCTATCTTCTGGACCCGGCTCGCTCGAAAGCGAGTCGATTCCCTCCGCCTCGACCGGGGTCGAGGGTCAAACCGAGTACGAACCAGGTTCGATCATATTTCCTCCGTATCAAAAGCCCCCCAGACCAAGCGTTCGGTCAATCCCAAGGGCTTGGTTTTTAACTGGGTTCTTCATCAGGCAATAGTCTCTGCATATCCCACTAAATGTCATATCACATTTAATGCGGTGGTCACTTTTCCTCGAGCGTTGTGAGGGCAATGCCACGCGTCTCTTTGTAGGCGATCTATCGTGGCTCACGTAACCCAAGCGACGGTTTCCGAATGCCTGTTTTGGATTCGTGAGTTCAAACTTTCAAAATGTCTTCAAATCTCGACAGTTGATGCTGAATCAATCTCGATCGTTCAGGTCCTCGAGCACTCGTGCGGGTGCTTAAAAGCGGTTCATTGTCTTCGTAGGTTTCATTCTTCTTGTCTGGAATTTGAACCTTCGTCATCTGCTTCGCGCCTTCTCGCTCTCAAGCCTTTGCTTCATTGAATCAGTAAGTTTGCTGATCCTTTTGCAAAGTTTAAACTTCTTGTCTCCATTTTTTTTTTTTTTTTTTTGGTACCTTACTGAAACTAGTAATGGAGGATAATAGGGTTTCTTCTTCCCTGGTACCCAGTGTTAGTAATAGTAGTGGTAATGAAGCTTTTGCTTCCCTTCCTTCCGAACAGTCGGATAGTGATAATAAAACCCTAACTGTCCTCTGGCGCGAATTTGCTGAAGTTTCCCATAAAAGTTTAGAGAGAAAGGCCGAAACTCCTTCCGCCCTTCCTAAGTCTGGATCTTCCAAGACTCCTAGGGTGACTGCCGAGTCTTCTAGGCAGTCAAAACAAACTTCCAGGTCTAATGGCGGACCTGGTTCTATTCCCTCCTCTTACAAGGAGGAAACCCTTCTTTCGGCAATCCAGGGTTTTGATTTTCCTTCCTCTTATCATATTAGGGCTCCCCATCCTGATGAGAGGGTTGATTTGACCCTTCCGGGCGAGTTTTCCCTGTACATAGATGCACTGGAAAGTGGGGTTCGCTTTCCTTTTTTCAATCCTTTGTTCTCAGCCATTTTGAATCACTGGGACATTTGCCCTGGAATGCTCCTTCCCAATAGTTGGCGTCTCATCATCGGCTTCTTGGGTTTGTGTTTTTAACTTAGTGTTACGCCATCTCTTGCTATTTTTGTGCACTTTCATCTTCTTTCTTTCTCCCATCCTCCCGGCTGGGTTGTACTCTCCAAGCGTAATAAGACTGAGCTTGACTGGAGGGGCAGCATTCTTGCCAAAGGAACTTGCCCTTCTAATCACAAAGGATGGCGTGAACGATACTTTTTCTGTTGTTCGCCTTAGTCAGATCTCAACTTCCCGATCGTCTGGAAACAATATACTTCATACTCTGAAAGTAATCGGGTCCTTCCTTTATCCAAAGAAGATGAAACGGCAGTCAAGACAATCAAATCCATTCCATGGTATCAGGAGATACATGGTCTTGAGGTGGAGTACAACTCCATCCTTCAGTACTGGGGCTTGGCTCATTGTGAGCTTCTAACCATCATCCTTCAAATTTATAAGAGTGATATGTCTTTTCATAATTCTGATTCTTGTTCTTCTTTGTAGTGCCTCCAAGAATGAACCCTGAGCATCTTCGGGCGAAGGCTGCTAGGGCCGTTGTGACAACTGAGCAATGGTCGCCCCGAGCCCTAACTGCTGATCAAGAGGCTTCTATTCCCTCTCCCGACCTTTCTTACAAGGGTATCAGGAATATCAAACCCGTGGTTGACGCTTCGGGAAAAGGGAAGAAGCCACTGGTGGAGAGGTCAAACATCTCCTCCTCCACTCAAACCAAAAGGAAGCATGATATAGTCGATGCTTCCTCCCACAAAAAATCCAAAAATACTGAAGATTGTGAGGAGGTCTTCATTCCTCAGTGGACATTGAAGCAGACTGATAGGGTGACACAAAACCCTGAGAAAGTTGCAGAATGGAGCTCCCTCAGTCTTCTGCCCTCCGATCGTCGGGATTTTGAAGCCCTGAACGATGATTCCCTTGTTAGTCAGTCCACAAGGTACAGACCTTCCTGATTTTTCATTGATTTTTTCATAATCTCTTATGACTTCTTTTGATAATCTCCTCTTCCCCAGGAATGCTGTGTTGAGTTTTTATCAACACATGGAAGCATTGAGCCGGGTTGGCCGCAACGGCTCCTTACTGCAGATCTGTGAAGAGAATTTGGCCAAGGCCAATTCCGAGATAGACCAGGTGACGGCAGCTGCTAAGGAGCTGCAGATAAAGCATGACGAGGAGATGAACTCCTTAAAAAAGGCCCTCAACTCTTCAACGGCTCGCGCTGTTGCTGCCGAGCGCGAGGCTAAGAAGCAGAAAGCAGCTGCCACATTGTTCGGTGACAGACTTGAGCTTAAGTGCGCAGAGAACGAAGATCTTCTGAGGCTGGCGGTTCCTAGCAAACCCGAGCATATCAAGCCGAAGCTTCGAAAGGATTGTGTTCGGAAGTACCTGAACAGCATACCTTTCTCCAAATTGCTGGGTGCCTTCAACATCCAAGCTTACCGCTTGGGGCAGAATGACGTTTGGGAAAAGATTTTTGAATCCATCCCTTCCTTCGATACAACTCCCTTTCATGAGGTGTGTCATAGAGAGGTCTTCGGGAAGTTAAAAATGGATCTCCCTGACTGGGGTCGGGAAGAGGATGATCCTTTTCCAGCTGACCCAAAATACGAGGAATATCTTGCTGACGAACCGCCACTCCAAGAGGAAAAGTCACAGGCTGCTGCTGAAGAGGACTCTGATAATGACAATCCTGAGGAAGGCTCTTCTCAGGACCCTGAGAAAGGCTCTCCTGTGCAGGACTCTTCGGGCAACAATGAGGAAGAAGCTTAGGGAGTTACCTTTTTTTTTTTTTTTTTTTTTTTGTAAAGATTGATCCTCCTCATTAATGAATAGATACTTCTTCTATGTTTGCCTTAATATTTCCTCGTCTCCTATCGAAAGCTTGTCTTGAAAATCAAAATATAAATGATAATCCTTATCACTTAACTTCATATTCCTCGACGAATGATAATCTTGTAAAGATAACATGAAGAGATGTTTTGGAAAGATGCCTTAGCCTTTATTCTTCCTTACTCCTTCATTTATTGCAAAGTCCACACGTTTCCCTTCATTTGCTGCGAAGTCCAAACGTTTTCTTGCCTTGGTACACCATTCACTGTTTTCAATGAATTGGTAATACAACCATTATTTAAATGGTGGTGCGACGGTTGGAGGTATTCTCATATCAGGTGCCTTTCCATGTGGCCTCCCTATAACCATTGATCTTGCTTGTTGAGGATTTCGAAGCGTTTTTTCGATCTAGGCCATTGGTTGC
The DNA here is from genome assembly GCF_041222555.1 of Hakea prostrata. Lineage (NCBI taxonomy): Eukaryota > Viridiplantae > Streptophyta > Magnoliopsida > Proteales > Proteaceae > Hakea > Hakea prostrata. Next base: position 12,594,442 of record NC_142605.1, read on the forward strand.
CTTTGGCTCTTAACCGTCGTCTTAATACCTGAGGCTATTTAAATCCTTCGAGGGTACTCTCCATCTATTTTGCTATCTGCAAGTTAGATTTGCAAAAACGACATTTCGTCTTCTGCATCCGTATTCCTCGTACTCCAACAATAGCTCTATCAGCCTCTGAACAAGTGAGCTTTTTGCTATCACCAATCTCTTCTCCTTCCCCCTGAGTAAACTTCACAGTAGTAATACTTGGGGTTTACTTAATGGGTATTCTGAGTAGTTCATATCTCATAGAGAACTAGGGTTTTCCTTTGTTTCTTGTGTTGTTGGTTTTTTGTACTGATACGGCTTTTTCTGTGTACACAGTGGCTCCCAGAATCGATCCGAACTTCATTAGGGTGAAATCCTGTAAGAAAATCGTTCCAGTATCGGCGGTTGGGGCCAGCGAGGTGGTTTCATCTGGTGAATCCTCTAAGCGTAAGGCAACTTCTGTCAGTGAATCTTCAAATCAGATTCCCACAGTTTCTACTGATGTCACTCCTACGCTTCCTTTGCCTGAAGAGATCGCTCGTTCTTCCCCGGAAGATCTTGATCACTTCGTTGTTGATGGCGCTGTTGATGCCCCTGCTGTAGAGACCGTTCGTGCATCCCCGAAGGAGACCCTTCAAACATCTGAGGCAACTATGTTGGCATCTGATGAAGGTGCGGTCTCAGCAGGTGCTGTTTCTATTTCCAACTCTAATGCTTGTTTGGCATCCTCTTCCTCTCCTTTGGAGTTGGAGGATTTGCCACTAGGAAGCGTCGTCGGTTGGCAAGTGATGCAGCTCATCCTTCTCTTGATGTAGCTCATCCTTCTCATCCTTCGCCTGAATTAGTGTCAAACGAGTTTGACAAAGCGTTGGAATGGTGTACTGCTGCTCGAATGACTTTTGAGAGCACAGCTCTTTCCAAACTTCCAAACGAGGACTTTATGAAGTCAATGGTGATGTAAGTATTTCTTCATTATCTTTTGATTCTGAAGGTTACTCTTCTGCTCCTGTTTAACTCGAAAGTTGTTTGCAGGAGTCTTACTGGTAACTTCCACAATCAAGTGGATGCAGCCTCTAGGCTCAGTAGACTGAGGAATGAGGTTTCCAGGCTTCGGGAAGACTCCAAAGCCAAGGATGCTGAAATTGCTCTCCTTAGGAAGCTAGCTTGGGAGGTTGCAGGAGAAAAGAATTCGGTGATCGAGTGTCACGCCCTCCCAGCCGGTACCCTATCTGGCATACCCGAGAGTGTGATCCACAGCCCGAAGATCAGGTATCGAGTGATCAACCTCCCACATAAACAATAACATAATCATGAACAATCATAACAAGAGTGCGGAAGATAAATCATGGATCCAATAATGAAAGATTGAATCATAAACGAATCAGAATAATAGATATAATCAGAGTATCAAACAGATAAGTAAAGTGAAGCAAAAATCCCACTTTACATCCAGCGGAAAAGTAGCTCTAAAGAATAAACTAGATAAAAGCTAATCCCAGTAGCAAGTACATTGGGTAACTAAATTATTCTCCACTTTGTAGACGACATCCTTGTAGGTATAGATCTCATAAATAGCACAAGGACGCTTCCACTCAATGGTCGAACTAAGCATCGTACGGAGCATAACCACCCGTGGAATCTTCAGAGTAATTGTGGTAACCGCAATCACCTTCCTGGAGATATGTCTCTTCGCCTTGCGCTTCCTCATAGGGACCGTCATAGTACTCAAGACTGCGGGATAGTCTAACAACATTGTACAATAAAGGAATGAGTTTCAAAGAAACTCGGTAAAGCGATTAAAATCCATAATAACATAAATGGCGAGAATTCCAGAACAAACATAAATGCAATATGATATGAGACAATCAATGAATGAATGAATCTAACTCTATGTATGCTGGTCTCTATTGGCAGACATGCTTTAAGTCATAGCACCGTACTTCTTTAGGAAAGTCCACTCACATCCTCAACCATTTAAGATATCTTGGATTCTCTCACGGATCATTTCACCGGTCTTGAGCAGCCGATTGGTAATGGGTCCTTCATCCCTCAGGACAAACCTTGGCAGGGGGTTAAGTCAACACACTCTCTCACAACCATTTGGTATAGGTACTGGCGCATGTCAGGGTAAAACCTAGCCAAATGCAAGTCTTCTACTTAGTTACATCAAGTCGGTTCCCAGATACTTCCATTCCTCGTCCCCGACGATCCTTTCCGGTATCCTTCACACTAGAGTCGAGCGTATCCTATGGCACCGACCAACTCGGACTACGGACTCATCAACCCTATTGATCATCCACATATGGTAAACGGGAAGCTCTCACGTCCTCTCACGGGTTGGTTACCGGTCTTAAGCGCCCGTGAGCCCAAGTCTAACCATATGCAACCCTACCAATAAATGGCCCCCACAATGTGATTCCTGTCCTCTCACGGGTTGGTTACCGGTCTTGAGCGCCCATGAATCCCCATTGCTACCACGGGTCGTTCGGTCTCAATACCCCTCCGATTAGGGTCCGACATAACAGGACATCCTAGCCAAACACTACTAGACAATCCTATATATGTCATCCAACAGTTTAGGAAGGTGTCCAGAGGGCATCTCCGGAAATATCCCATAATATTCCCGTAGTAGTCCAAGGACAGAAGTGTCAAAAGGACACCTCTCCTTTCCAAACCATACGTAAGCATACACATGCATCAATTCATATCATCACATATATGGTAACTCCATATATGGAAAGAAATCAATAATTACAATCACTTGTATAACATTGGTAAGTAAATCATACATGAATCAATTCAATATGAATAAGTAATGCTACTGTAATCAAAGTTATGCAACAGTAGTATATCATTGTAAGAATCTAATTTAGGAAACATATTAATGATATTCAAATATAGAAACTAGATTCATGCTATCTATGTAATTAAGGAAATAACCATCCTTACCTTTTATAACTCGCAAAGAATCCTAAGAAATCAAGTAAGATCTTGGCAAACTTGAGAAGAAGGTCCTAAACAAGTATATACATCATATTAGGAAAGATCCCTAGCAGAATATATATCAAAATATCCGAATCGGACCAATTCGGAGTTGCTTTGTACTCATTGGTCGAGTGGATTGGTCGAGTGGTCCAGTCGACCAATCAGTCGACCAATGCAGACATGATAGCTTATAAAATCGAGTTTTAAGATATGAAATCCGAATTTGGTGGTTCAAAAGGGTACTAATCAAGGGGTAGACTACATCAGTAGTATTCTAGCATATAGGGGACCTCAAAACACTAATCAAATCAAGGTATCAAGATCCAAATTAGGAAACAAAAAGTTACCATAATTAACTCAACTATGGATCTTGATGAATTTTGAAATAGAAAACAAGACAAGAACTATAGGAGGATGGATCATTGCTTTCGGTAATGAAAACATGAAAACATACATAGGTCTTCATGGAATAAGGCTTAGAAGCATAAATCTAAATAAGGAAATAAAACCTACCATATATGTAACTATCATGCATCATGAAGAACACATAGTAAGGTAGAAGAGAACAACTAGAATTCTATGGATTATGGATCATGGAAAGAAAACACAACCATTAACCACTAACATGATCAATGAAAGAAGATCCAAAGAGATCAGAATTCAGATTAGAAGATTAACAGAGATTAAATCATGGTTTGATCATGAATCCTTCAAAAGCTTGCAATGATCATGGTTAAGATCATTGTTCTAGCCTTAAATCCTTAGGATGACCATGAGAACATGTTCAGAGATGTTTGCAACAGAGAATGCAGCATCTCTTCTACTGTCTCAACTCAAAAAGGAAAGAAAAACAAAGATGGAGGAGAAGAAGAGAGAGTAGACATACCTTTTGATGCAAAAAGAAGAGTTCCGATGAAGATCCGCCAAGAAAACTCCAAGGATGCAAGAGAGATGACTTGCAGAGGTCTTTGGTTCGTTCCAGAGGGTTTGGAGGCAGCAAATACGAAGTGGACTCGAGGTTAGACTTAAATAGAGCAAGAATCAACCTAATTGCCAAAGACAGCACCCATTGGTCGAGTGGATTGGTCGATCGGCTCGGTCGACCAATCGGTCGACCAATGCTGGCGACAGAAGGCCAAAACAGGGAATTGATGGTCCAGATCAAATCCAATCCTAAAGGGGTTTTGCACACAAGTCAAGTGACTTACCTAGTAGGTAGAAATGCCTTCAAACCAAGATAGAGAGCACTCCAAGTCCATCAACTAATTAGATCTTCATCAGGATTCTGTTTCCATAAATAGAACCTCATCATCAACCTTCATGGATTCAAAGCCAGACACCAAGTCCTCTACTGGGATGGCCCAAAGCTGACTTCGTACTTTACTTCGGGTCATCGGACCTACAAACAACAAGGTTTCCGGGTCAAGGTTAGGGCTGGGTTTCACATTCTCCCCCCCTTAAAGAAATTTCGTCCCCGAAATTGAAAGCGTACCTGTGCTTCCAAAGAGGTAAGGAAACTTCTCCTTCATGTCTTCTTCCTTCTCCCAAGAAGCTTCTTCAGGGGTATGGTTCTTCCACCGAATCTTCACCAAAGGAATGGCGCGATTCCGCAGCTGCTTGTCCTTCCTATCCAGGATTTCGGCCGGTTCTTCATCATAGGTCAAATCAGCACTAAGTCCTTCAGGTGCTTGCTGCAAAATGTGTTCCGGATTCTCTATGTATTTTCGGAGCATCGAAATATGGAACACATTGTGCACACCAGCAAGAGACGGAGGTAATGCTAATCGATACGCAACAGGTCCAACCTTTTCCAAAATCTCGAAAGGTCCAATGTAACGAGGGCTAAGCTTTCCCTTAACATTGAATCTCATCACACCCTTCATTGGTGAGACCTTCGAAAGACTTTCTCTCCAACTTGAAATTCCAAATCGGTCCTTCTCTTATCAAGCATAAGATTTCTGTCTCGATGAGCAAGACTTAATCCTTTCTCTTATCATATCTACCATAGCACTTGTAGCTTCAATCATCTCAGGACCTAAGACTTTTCTTTCACCTGTCTCGATCCAGTACAAAGGTGTCCTACAAGTACTACCATACAAAGCCTTGAATGGAGCCATGCCTATTGTTGCTTGATAACCGTTGTTATAGGCAAACTCAACCAAAGCTAGGTGTTCATCCCAAATACCACCCATATCCACCACACAAGATCCGAGCATGTCTTCCAATGTCCGAATTGTCCTCTCGGATTGTCCATCGACTGTGGATGATGAGCTGTACTCAAGTTCAATTGGGTTCCCAAGGCCTTCCGCAAACTATTCCAAAACCTTGAGGTGAACCTAGGATCACGATCCGAAACAATACTCAAAGGCACACCATGCAGACGAACCACATTATCCACATAAAGCCCGGCTAGCTTATCCAGTAGTATGAGTGATCTTCATAGGAATGAAATGGGCTGATTTGGTCAACCTATCAACAATCACCCACACAGTGTCATTGCCTTTACTTGTACGAGGCAAGCTAGTCACAAAGTCCATGGAGATATCTTCCCACTTCCAACTAGGAATAGGAAGAGGTTGAAGTAATCCAGATGGAGGTTGTCGAACGGCTTTCACACGCTGGCAAGTCTCACACTTGGCAACAAAATCATCAACATCCGCCTTTAGACCAATCCACCAAAAATGTTCCTTCAAGTCCTTGTACATCTTGGTGCTTCCCGGGTGTCTGATGAAAGACCGACTGGTGTGCTTCCTTCAATATTTCTTTCTTAACTTCTTCGTTTGCAGGCACACACAGTCTTCCTCTAAACATCAAAGCACCATCCATGGATATACCAAAGTCGGGGTCCGACTCAGGATTCGAAGAAATCTTCTCAACTTTGGTCAAAAACTCTTGATCAGAACTCTGCAGAGCAACAATCTTATCTCTAAGACCAGATCTTGCCGTCATGGCGAAAGGATAAAATCAGAATTCTCGGGACGATTTCCAAATCAAAACTCTCAATAGAAGACCACAATGGTAAACTCAAAGCATTCAAATCCAAAGTCTTCTTCCGGTTCTTCCTACTAAGAGCATCGGCAACAACATTTGCTTTCCCAGGATGATACTGGAATATCACAATCATAATCGGAGACTAGTTCCAACCATCTCCTTTGTCTCATGTTCAACTCCTTTTGGGTAAAGAAATATTTCAAACTCTTATGATCCGTGAATATGGCAATCTTCTCACCGTAAAGATAATGTCTCCAAATCTTCAAAGCAAAGACAACGGCGGCAAGTTCTAGATCGTGAGTGGGGTAATTCCGCTCATAATCCTTCAATTGCCGAGAAGCATAGGCTACGACCTTGCCATGTTGCATCAGTACACAACCCAAACCAATCTTTGACGCATCGGTATAAACTCATCATACCACCGGAACTATCGGGTATAGTCAAAACCGGGGCACTTGTCAATCTATCTTTCAACTCTTGGAAATTCTTCTCACAGGCGTCAGACCAAACAAACTTCTCTTCTTTCCTGGTCAACTTAGTCATAGGAGCAGCCAACCGAGAAAAGTTCTCAATAAACCTTCGGTAGTAACCCGCCAATCCAAGAAAACTTCTTATTTCCGTTCATCGACTTCGGTCTCTCCCAATCAGCCACAGCTTGGACTTTTTCAGGATCGACACGAATACCTTCGGCTGAAACTACATGACCAAGGAAAACCACTCTCTTAAGCCAAAAATCACACTTGCTAAACTTAGCAAACAACTTCTTTTCCCGCAACCTTTGCAAAGTGAAACTTAGATGACTCGCATGCTCTTCTTCGCTCTTCGAATAGATCAAGATGTCATCAATGAAAACAATCACAAACTTATCAAGCACATCATGAAATACCCGGTTCATGAGGTCCATGAACACCGCAGGAGCATTGGTCAATCCGAAGGGCATGACTCTAAACTCGTAGTGACCATACCGCGTTCGGAAAGCTGTCTTGAAGATATCACTAGACTTCACTTTCAATTGGTGATATCCGGACCTTAAGTCAATCTTCGAGAACACAACTGCACCCTTCAACTGATCGAAGAGATCATCGATTCGGGCAGCGGATATCTATTCTTGATAGTCAACTTATTCAACTCACGGTAGTCGATGCACAAGCGCATACTACCGTCTTTCTTCTTGACGAACAAGACCGGAGCTCCCCAAGGTGAAACTCCCTTCTCTTCTTTAACTTTTCCCACCTAGTGTGTCACCTTGGTTTCCAAATCATAAGCAAGATATCCAAGAACATCATCAACAACTTGCTTCCACTCTTTACTTAAAATCATCAAAAATCCACTTGACCAAATGATTGGAAATCTTAAATCATGCTTAAATATATCCATATAGTCATCAAACAATATTCCATAAGGCAAAAATCACATTTTCCAAAAATTCAACAGCAAATGAGGTCACTGTGACCATTGGTCGAGTGGTTGGTCGAGTGACCCGATCGACCAATCGATCGACCAATGAAGACACAGAATGCGAAAATTCGCATTATAAGCCTCATTTCCACATTCCAACCTCATTCTAACTTCTTCCAAAGGTGAGAGAGCTCTAGGGAAAATATCCAAGAGTTCCCACAAGTGTTCTTGAGGTGATTTAGTGCTTCAACAACAACACCACAACACACCATCTTCACAAACAAGGTAAATCTCTCATTCTTTCTTCCATTTTCATCTTCTCATGCTTGCATTTCAATAAAACCATGCTTTACTTGTATCCAATGCTAGAAATCATGCTTAGGAATGCTTAGAAACATATTCCCTAGGTTTTAAACACAATGACATGCATAGACAACAAGTTTCAACACATTTGGTGCTCATCTCGCAAAGTTTTATACCGAAATCGATATCTTTAGAAAAATTTCGTTTTCTCTCAAACCGCTTGAAATTTTCGCACGAGATCAAATGCTACATGCTCAAGATGACATTGTAGATAGGTCCATACAATTTGATTTAACCAATTTCAACTTTTCAAAAATCCAATTTTGACCTAAATTGCAAAATCCCCAAATTTCCTTCTTGCTGAATTTTTCGCTTTAATCCATGTTTTCGATCGATTTTCATCAAAACAACTTCATAGACATGAAATTCCAAGTATTGTGCACATGCTAGTATGTTCAAATCAAATTTCCCCCAAATTTGAAATTTTCCAAAAAATTACGAAAATACCCTTTTGGCTCAAATCTTGAAATAGCACTAATTGGAAATGTCTCTTGTCTCTTCCACGGATACATCATGCGAGAGGGGAGGACGAGGAGGAGGTAGAGGTCGAGGTCGCATCGTAGGTGCTCTTAGGGGCGAGGTCGGGTTCCTTTCGAACCTAGAGAGGAGGTTAGGAGACCGGACCTATTTGACACACCTCGGGCCGAGTTTGCGTACGAGGCCTACTTCAGCTATTGTAACATCGAGATGGGGCGTCTACTTCACTTACGCCAGCTCGGAGCCTTTAGGATCCGGAAGAGGTTCGACACTTTACGGTGGACTCACCTCTTCACCGAGGATTTGCCGGTATACTCGGAGCTAGTGAGGTTGTTCTTCAAAGCAACCTTACTTACACAGAGGAGGCTCGGGGCCGTGGGACATCCACTCGGACTTGTCCTCGGGAGTAGGGTCCTTCGGACTCGGATTCGCTTCTCTACCCGGACACCGGCCGAGATCTTGCAGGTCCCTTACTATCCACAGCGGTGTGTGTGGATACCTGCGCAGGAGCGGATCCGGACAGCCATCCGATGCCGTACGAGCTTCGCGAGATATGCTCTACGCTATGGGATAGCCGCCGATGCTTCACACCGTGGACTAGCGGACGGATGACGGGTTCTGCACGTATTATCGGTCGCATAGTCGGCCGAAACATCATGCCGAAGCCGGACATCACCATCGGGTCACGGTGATGGAGGCCTTGGTCATTTACCGCATCTACATGGGCTTCGAGATCGATCTCTCCTACATCATTCAGCGGGTCATGCTGGACTTAGTTCTGCGGCCTAGCATGCGGAACCTTTGCTATGGGAGGCTTCGACTTTGATCTTCGGGCATTTCGGGGTGAGTTTCGAGGATACTCCGATGGACACTAGATCACGGGGATACCCCATTGGGACTCGGACCATTCGACGGATGAGACTACATCGGTTAGAGAGATCTCCTGGTCCGGAGGGTGAGGATGATGATGAATCGGAGGATGAGGATCGGGGATCGGAGGATGGAGGAGAGGATATCGGTCCCGATAGTGATGATCGGGCCGGAGATGATACTGAGATATGCGCGAGGCTGAGCCCGTGCATCACGAGTTTCCTTCATCACACTTCGAGGCGGGCGGCCCTTCACATGCGGTTCCGGAGACTTCAGATCTTGGTGCACGAGATGAGATCGATGACTTCCATGCTAGAGAGGATGGAGGTCGGACAGGAGCAGATGTACGAGAGGATGGAGTCACGACAGACAGGATAGAGCATCGGGTGACTCGGCTAGCGAGAGGAGTTCGAGCATATAGAGATCGAGTAGATCACCTAGATAGATTGTACCTTAGGATTTTCCATTTATGCATTTCAGATGTAATCATTGTAAAAACCTTTGAAATTAATGAAGTTCATTTTGTTTCTCTTTAATTATTGTATATTATGCACTTTTCTTTTCCTTGCATTAGTGACATTTGTTCAAGTATAATTATGGTATGTTATTCAGAAATGTTCTGTTATGCCTCAAAGTTCAAGTTTCTAATTCTGTGTTCTATTATTCACTTCTAAGAGTAGAAGAGTCATTTCAGATCAATGACTCAGGAATGTTCAATTGTTGTCTTTTGTGGTTAGGATCTCCTCGAACCTTGGGCTCCGATACCAATCATCACGCCCTCCCAGCCGGTACCCTATCCGGCATACCCGAGAGTGTGATCCACAGCCCGAAGATCAGGTATCGAGTGATCAACCTCCCACATAAACAATAACATAATCATGAACAATCATAACAAGAGTGCGGAAGATAAATCATGGATCCAATAATGAAAGATTGAATCATAAACGAATCAGAATAATAGATATAATCAGAGTATCAAACAGATAAGTAAAGTGAAGCAAAAATCCCACTTTACATCCAACTGGAAAAGTAGCTCTAAAGAATAAACTAGATAAAAGCTAATCCCAGTAGCAAGTACATTGGGTAACTAAATTATTCTCCACTTTGTAGACGACATCCTTGTAGGTATAGATCTCATAAATAGCACAAGGACGCTTCCACTCAATGGTCGAACTAAGCATCGTACGGAGCATAACCACCCGTGGAATCTTCAGAGTAATTGTGGTAACTGCAATCACCTTCCCGGAGATATGTCTCTTCACCTTGCGCTTCCTCATAGGGACCGTCATAGTACTCGAGACCTGCAGGATAGTCTAACAACATTGTACAATAAAGGAATGAGTTTCAAAGAAACTCAAGTAAGGCGATTAAAATCCATAATAACATAAATGGCAGAATTCCAGAACAAACATAAATGCAATATGATATGAGACAATCAATGAATGAATGAATCTAACTCTATGGATGCTGGTCTCTATTAGGCGGACATGCTTTAAGTCATAGCACCGTACTTCTTTAGGAAAGTCCACTCACATCCTCAACCATTTAAGATATCTTGGATTCTCTCACGGATCATTTCACCGGTCTTGAGCAGCCGATTGGTAATGGGTCCTTCATCCCTCAGGGACAAACCTTGGCGGGGGTTAAGTCAACACACTCTCTCACAACCATTTGGTATAGGTACTGGGCGCATGTCGGGGTAAAACCTAGCCAAATGCAAGTCTTCTACTTAGTTACATCAAGTCGATCCGGATACTTCCATTCCTCGTCCCCGACGATCCTTTCCGGTATCCTTCACACTAGAGTCGGCGTATCCTATGGCACCGACCAACTCGGACTACGGACTCATCAACCCTATTGATCATCCACATATGGTAAACGGGAAGCTCTCACGTCCTCTCACGGGTTGGTTACCGGTCTTAAGCGCCCGTGAGCCCAAGTCTAACCATATGCAACCCTACCAATAAATGGCCCCCACAATGTGATTCCTGTCCTCTCACGGGTTGGTTACCGGTCTTGAGCGCCCATGAATCCCCATTGCTACCACGGGTCGTTCGGTCTCAATACCCCTCCGATTAGGGTCCGACATAACAGGACATCCTAGCCAAACACTACTAGACAATCCTATATATGTCATCCAACAGTTTAGGAAGGTGTCCAGAGGGCATCTCCGGAAATATCCCATAATATTCCCGTAGTAGTCCAAGGACAGAAGTGTCAAAAGGACACCTCTCCTTTCCAAACCATACGTAAGCATACACATGCATCAATTCATATCATCACATATATGGTAACTCCATATATGGAAAGAAATCAAGAATTACAATCACTTGTATAACATTGGTAAGTAAATCATACATGAATCAATTCAATATGAATAAGTAATGCTACCGTAATCAAAGTTATGCAACAGTAGTATATCATTGTAAGAATCTAATTTAGGAAACATATTAATGATATTCAAATATAGAAACTAGATTCACGCTATCTATGTAATTAAGGAAATAACCATCCTTACCTTTTATAACTCGCAAAGAATCCTAAGAAATCAAGTAAGATCTTGGCAAACTTGAGAAGAAGGTCCTAAACAAGTATATACATCATATTAGGAAAGATCCCTAGCAGAATATATATCAAAATATCCGAATCAGACCAATTCTGGAGTTGCTGTACTCATTGGTCGAGTGGATTGGTCGAGTGGTCCAGTCGACCAATCAGTCGACCAATGCAGACAGTAGCTTATAAAATCAGAGTTTTAAGATATGAAATCCGAATTTGGTGGTTCAAAAGGGTACTAATCAAGGGGTAGACTACATCAGTAGTATTCTAGCATATAGGGGACCTCAAAACACTAATCAAATCAAGGTATCAAGATCCAAATTAGGAAACAAAAAGTTACCATAATTAACTCAAATATGGATCTTGATGAATTTTGAAATAGAAAACAAGACAAGAACTATAGGAGGATGGATCATTGCTTTCGGTAATGAAAACATGAAAACATACATAGGTCTTCATGGAATAAGGCTTAGAAGCATAAATCTAAATAAGGAAATAAAACCTACCATATATGTAACTATCATGCATCATGAAGAACACATAGTAAGGTAGAAGAGAACAACTAGAATTCTATGGATTATGGATCATGGAAAGAAAACACAACCATTAACCACTAACATGATCAATGAAAGAAGATCCAAAGAGATCAGAATTCAGATTAGAAGATTAACAGAGATTAAATCATGGTTTGATCATGAATCCTTCAAAAGCTTGCAATGATCATGGTTAAGATCATTGTTCTAGCCTTAAATCCTTAGGATGATCATGAGAACATGTTCAGAGATGTTTGCAACAGAGAATGCAGCATCTCTTCTACTGTCTCAACTCAAAAAGGAAAGAAAAACAAAGATGGAGGAGAAGAAGAGAGAGTAGACATACCTTTTGATGCAAAAAGAAGAGTTCCGACGATGATCCGCCAAGAAAACTCCAAGGATGCAAGAGAGATGACTTGCAGAGGTCTTTGGTTCGTTCCAGAGGGTTTGGAGGCAGCAAATACGAAGTGGACTCGAGGTTAGACTTAAATAGAGCAAGAATCAACCTAATTGCCAAAGACAGCACCCATTGGTCGAGTGGATTGGTCGATCGCCCAGTCGACCAATCACTCGACCAATGCTGACAGCAAGGCCAAAACAGGGAATTGATGGTCCAGATCAAATCCAATCCTAAAGGGGTTTTGCACACAAGTCAAGTGACTTACCTAGTAGGTAGAAATGCCTTCAAACCAAGATAGAGAGCACTCCAAGTCCATCAACTAATTAGATCTTCATCAGGATTCTGTTTCCATAAATAGAACCTCATCATCAACCTTCATGGATTCAAAGCCAGACACCAAGTCCTCTACTGGGATGGCCCAAAGCTGACTTCGTACTTTACTTCGGGTCATCGGACCTACAAACAACAAGGTTTCCGGGTCAAGGTTAGGGATGGGTTTCACATCGAGCGTCTTCGTTTAGTCTTGGATGATGCCAGGGAGAAGATCCAGCAATTGGAGCGAGAAGTTGGAAAGTCAGGAGCCAAAGGATCTGAAGCGTTACCTCAAAGGCAAGCTGTCATTCCTTTGCCTGAATCCCTTCTAGCAGACGTTCGCAGAGCCTGCATCTTCAAGTATTTACACAGTAAGCCCTTTGTTGACATGCTGAATGCTTATAACTTGCAGGCGTACCGGGATGGTGAGAACGAAGTATGGGAATCAATACTAAGGAAAGATCCTCATTTTGATACGACTCCTTACAGCACTGTTTGCCATCCTGAAGTTTTTACCAACCTGGGTCTTCCTTCTCCTGACTGGACCAAAAATAAGACTGATGCTCTGCCTTCTGATCCAAATATTATGCATTACCTGGAAGATTCTCCTGTTTATTCTCCCCTGGAAGGATTCAATTATGAAGAGCTCGCCTTGAATGCAAGTTTGGTCGAGGACCATACTTCTTCTGGACAAGCTAGACAAAGAGTATGAAATTGCAGAGGATTTTGTACATACTGAAATGCTTTTGTAATCCCCGTTTATCCTTTTCTTTTTATTGAATCCATGCTGCTGCTTGACTCTTGTGTTTGTTCTGGCAAAGCTGTGCTGATCTTGTATGATTTCTTAATGATCACCGGTGATGACTTTCTTTTTTGACTGAAGGTTGTATCCCAACTCTTGTAATCTCATATGTATGTTTGATATAAAGGTTGGTCTCTTTTGGTCTTTTGGAGAAATAAGAAATTAACTTTATCTTGAACTTTGCCAGTCACAATGCCTTCACTTAAAAGATTTCCGGAGAAATACAATAAGTCTGAGAAGGAACTCACTCGGGTTTTAAATCGATGCCTTTACTTGAGGATTTCCGGAGAAATACAATAAGTCTGAGAAGGAACTCACTCAGGTTTTAAACCGATGCCTTGTAGAAGGAACTCACTCGGGTTTTAAACCGATGCCTTTACTTAAGGATATTTCAAAAATTCAATAAGTCTTGAAGGAACTTACTCGGGTTTCAAACCGATGCCTTGCGGAAGGAACTCACTCGGATTTTCATCCGATGCCTTGACTTAAGAAATTCCAAAAAAATTCAATAAGTGTTGAAGGACCCACACGGATTTTCATCCGATGCCTTGTAGTTGGATCTTGTGGGTGTATGATGCCCCCCCAATCGAAAGATAATTTGTTGAAAACCAATAATTGCATTGATTGAGTTGAAATTGGTTACATCACGAACAAAATTGAAATCATCATCAAGGATAAAAATTTTTGAGATGCCTGGCATTCCACGAACGATCCAACTCTTTCTGGGTGTTGACGTTCTTCAGCTTGTAAGCTCCTGAACCGACTGGTTTTACAACCATATAAGGTCCTTCCAAGGAAGGGTCCAGTTTTCTTTGGTGGCGTGGATCTAAAGCTAAGGTATTTCTCAACACCAAATCTCCCGCTAAGTACCGACGATTCTTTACTCGGGTATTATAATGTGACGCTATCCTTCTTTGATAATGTTGAGTTCGTGCTATTGCCTTTGCCCGAACTTTGTCCAACAAATCAAGACTATCAAGCAGTCCTTGGTCATTCGCTTTTTCTTCGAACTCTTTGTCCCGTAATGTTCCCACCATTATCTCCACAAGTGCCAACGCTTCGGACCCATATGCTAACCTAAATGGAGTTTCTCCTGTGGGTGTTCGAACCGTAGTTCGATAAGCCCACAGTACATTATGCAGTTCTTCAACCCATAAGGCCTTGTCAGCCTCAAGTCTTCTCTTTATCCCCTCAAGCAGCTTTCGGTTAGTAACTTCTACCTGTCCATTGCTCTGGGGGTATGCCACTGAGGACATACGATGCTCGATCATGTATGTTCCACAAAATTGCTCGAATTGTGGACAGTCGAACTGGGTGCCATGGTCAGTGATGATAATTTTTGGAATCCCAAAGCGATATATGATTGACTCAAGCACAAATCTCTCCACTTTTTTCTCAGTGATTGTTGCCAGGGCACTGGCTTCAACCCATTTCATGAAGTAATCAATTGCTACTATCAGATATTCCCGTCCGCCTGATGCCTTGGTGAATTTGCCCCCATGATATCAATTCCCCACATCGCGAAGGGGATGGGATCTAGAATCGAGGTCATGGTTTCCGTTGGACGCTTTGATATTGTAGCATGAATTTGACAATTGCTACATCGACGAACATACTCCATAGCAGCTTCTTGGATCTTAGGCCAATATAACCCAAGTCTTAGAATCTTGTGTGCCAGGGCTCGTCCACCCATGTGAGCCCCACAAATTCCTTCATGAACTTTGGCAAGAGCCGAGTCCGCTCCTTTGGGACCTAAACATCTCAGAAGGGGTCCAGAATAAGATCTTTTGTATAATCTCTAATTCTGCATGACAAATCTTGCTGATCGTATCTTGATCAATCTTGCCTCTTTCGGATCCTTAAGTAGTTTGTCATCTCTCAGATATTCAACTATCAAATCCATCCAGCAACGCTCTGCTTCAATATAAAAAATTTCTTTCTCATGATAACTTGGAAATGTTATCTCTTCAATGTAGACCGAAGGGTCTAGATTTTTTTCTTTGGCATTGGCTAATCAGGATAGCTCATCTACCACTGTGTTTTTTGTCCTCGGAATTTGACATACTTTCAAACTCCTGAATTCTTTTTGAAATGCCTGCACAATCTCTTGATACTTCTGCAAGTGAGGCTCTTTAATACCATACTCCCCTTGGACTTGGTTGACTATAAGTTGAGAGTCACTATAAATAGTAACATCTGCAATTGCCAATGCTTTTGACAACCTAAGTCCAGCTATCAAGGCTTCATATTCTGCCTCGTTATTACTAGCTTCGAATGCAAATCTCAATGAATATCGAATGATAAATCCTGCTGGACTTTTCAATAGAATTCCAGCTCCTACTCCATCCTTATTACTCGAGCCATCCACATATACTTCCCAAATGGTTGGTATAATGGGATCTTCAATAGTGGTCTCCATTGGTGCAGTAGTTTCTACTACAAAATCAACTAACGCCTGAGCTTTGATTGCCGTTCTGGGCTTAAAGCTCACTTGGAACTCACTGAGTTCGACTGACCAGGCTACCATCCTTCCAGACAAATCAGGTTTATTGAGAACTTTACTAAGAGGGAAAGTCGTAAATACCTCTATTGGATGAGCCTGAAAGTATGGCCGTAGCTTCCTAGCTGTTGTCATGAGAGCTAAAGCCTGCTTCTTGATCTGCGAATATCGTGTCTCCGCATCAAGTAACACGTGACTCACATAGTAAATTGGCCACTGTTTCTTATCTTTTTCACGAACAAGTACTGCACTGACCGCTGAAAGGGACGCCGCTAGATATAGCTGTAAGATTTCCCCCTTCTCCGGTCGGGACAAAAGTGGTGGTTGTCCCAGTGCTTCTTTTAACTCCTCGAAAGCTTTCTGGCACTCTTCAGTCCAATTCGCTTCCTTGCTGCCCCTCAAATCTTTGAGTGCTTTGAAGAATGGTAAACATTTCTCCCCAGACTTGGAGATGAAACGATTCAAAACGGCAATTCTCCTTGTTAAGCATTGCACCTCACGAACAATTTTGGGAGCTTCCATGTCGATTAAAGCCTGTATTTTGGCTGGATTAGCCTCAATACGTCTCCGTGATACCATGAAGTCCAAAAATTTTCCTGAAGAAACTCCAAAGGCGCACTTTTCTGGATTCAGCTTCATTTGATATTTTCGCAGCACTGAGAATACTTCAGTTAAATATGCGATATGACTTGCTCTTATAAAGCTCTTTACTAGCATGTCGTCAACATAAGCTTCAACATTCTTCCCGATTAAGTCCTTGAAAATCTTGTTGACGGCCCTCTGATATGTAGCTCCTGCATTTCTCAAGCCAAATGGCATGACTCCTGAGTAGGCATCCATGAAACTCAAAGTTTCATATCCTGCAGTCGCATCTATCAAGAGATCAATTCGTGGCAACAGATAGCAATCTTTAGGGCAAGCCTTGTTGAGATCTGTATAGTCTTTACACATCCTCCACTTCCCATTCGCCTTTTTGACCATTACCACGTTGGCTAACCAAGTTGGGCATTCAATTGGTTCTATGAAACCAGAATTCTTCAGTTTTTCAACTTCGCCCCGAACGGCCTCGTATTTTTCAATGGAGAAATTTCTCCTTTTCTGGATAACTTGTTTCACCTTTGGATCTATCCAGAGTTTATGCTCTGCAACAGCCCGATCAATTCCTGGCATGTCTTCGGCAAACCATGCGAATACATCACTATTTTGTTGAAGAAAAATCTTCAACTCCTCCTTGAACTCCTCCAGCTGCTCAAACCCGATATAATTAATCTTTTTCTCATCCTCGGTACACAGCTGGACTTGCTCTAGCTTTTCTACTAGCTCGGGCCTTTGCATTTCTGCTTCTTCCCGATCATCTCGAACTTCTATAGGCAGGGCTGTCACCTTCTTCGGGCCCTCCTTGTCCTTTAAGTAGGCAACATAACATTGCCGAGAGATCCTCTGATCAGAGGAAACTTGACCAATTCCCATGTCAGTCGGGAATTTTATCTTCAGGTGTTTCGTCAAAACAATAGCACCAATCTTGGACAACGATGGCCGTCCAAGGATAACATTATAAGCTGGAAGTTCCCGAACCACCAAAAAATTGATTCAAACGGTAGTCTCCTTGGGAAAACTCCAATAGATAAATCCAACTGGACAGATCCTTCCGCTATTGCGGACGATCATGCAAACCCATATAAATGCGTGGATGACGGTTCCATCAAATCCTCATCCACCTTCAGCCTTTGATACACTTCAAAAGAAATTAGGTCAGCTGCAGAACCTGTATCAACTAAAACTCTATGTACCTCTCGGCGCGCAATCTCTACCTTGATGACTATGGCATCATCATGAGGTAGACAAACGCCTCTTTCATCCTCCTTGCCAAAGGTGATAGAATCTTCACCATTTGGCCTCTTCCGCTTCTGCGTCTCTCCGGTTCCAACAAATTTAGATTTTGTTTTTAACCTCCGGAGTGATTCGGGTTCTGGGCCTCCAAAAATTGTAAGGATCGGTGACCGAGTAGCATCAATCACTTCCTTACCTTTTTTAGACTTCGGAGCCTCCTTCGGTCGTTCTGAACTAACCGAACAATCTCTTTTAGGGGCAGCCTCACGTGGCTCCTCCCTTCTTCTGCTAACAAAATTGGACAAATGTCCCTGAGATATTAATCTCTCAATATCTGCCTTTAAATGACGACAATCATTAGTATAATGACCATAATTGTGAAATCCGGCCCTAACCCGGATACTCTTTGATTGTAGGTCCGAAGACCCGAAGCAGAAGTGAAAGTCAACTATGGGCCATATTGGTAGAAGATATAGTGTTCAACTTTGAACCTATGGAGATTAAAGATGATGCCCCATACTTGAAGACAGTGTTGGATATAGAGAAGAGACTGCACCTTGATGAAGAGAAGATTAGTTGATGACCTTAGAGCTTGGTGAGATATGATTTAAAGCCATTTTTCCATGCTAGGTATGTTATAGAATATGTGTTTAAAGTTTCGTTTGATTCCGAGTAGTGGAAGACCCTCAAATCCCTATCTTTGGCTTTG
The DNA here is from genome assembly GCF_041222555.1 of Hakea prostrata. Taxonomy (NCBI): domain Eukaryota; kingdom Viridiplantae; phylum Streptophyta; class Magnoliopsida; order Proteales; family Proteaceae; genus Hakea; species Hakea prostrata. The sequence goes on from NC_142605.1 coordinate 12,613,180, forward strand.
CTGTCAGCTTGGGTCGAGTGCTTGGGTTGACTGGGCCATGCTACCCAGCCAATCGACCCAGAGATGCTGAACTCGAACAGAATCTTCTGTTTTGAGTATCTTGCTATATATACCCCATGACTTCGTGATTTTAGTATCCCTAGCCTCCATAACACTTAGAGAACGAAGGAAAACCATCTCCAAGCCTCCAAGAGTGAAGAAGAAGACCTAATCTTGCAATCTTGCAAATTCTCTCTCTTGTTCTTCAATTAAAGGTTAGTATTCTATCTTTTGTGTTATTGATTTATTCTTTCTATGATCACTCTCATCTTTGAACTGAGATTATGATGAAGATGCTGCAACCTTGTAGTCATATCTTTACAATCTCTTTTCATTTTCTTGTACTATGATCATCTCATTCATTCTTGACATGATTCTTATGATTTCTTCTTAAACTATGATAATATTCCTATTTTGATTCATTATAGCATTATAGATGCTTCTCTATGATTATTCATACCTCTGATCTACTGTGTTCTTGTACTAGAATGAGATCTAATCATCTCTAGTTCATCTCTTTCATTCATAGCATGTTTCCAATGAAAACTATGATTTTTACCAAAATAGAAACTATGATTCTAATTTAGTAAGTAGTGTTTTAATGGTGGTTTGATGTCTAAATTATGCTTTTTAGTCTTAGACTACTGTGTTAAACATTCTCTCCAAGTTTCGTCGCATTCCGCTTTGTGTAGCATAGGTTTTGGATCAAGATTCTCTTTTTATTTTCGGATTTGCTCTTGGGCAGATTGCCTGGGTCGACTGGAGCACTCAACCCAACCAATCAACCCGCAAGAACAAAATCTGTTTTCTTTGTCCAATTCGATTCGATTCATGCTTATTCTTTTAGGACTACTTCCTAATGATTGTGTGATGCTATTCTAGGGTTTATTTGCTAACTTTGGATTCATCCTCTTGTCTGTCCGAATACATTCGAATCTATTTAAGGTAAGGAAAGTTGTTACCATATTAACATAGATTTGCATAGATTTAGTTTCTAATTTGAGAATTACTTAGATTTCCTACTGTTATGTTAGTTTCTATTATGATATGAATGCTGCAAGTACATTAAGATCTTATTTCCTTATTTACTTTATGTACTTGATTATGTATGAATACTTACTCATGTATGTTTTCTTATTTATTTAATCTTGTCTTATTATACTCTTTCATATGATGAGATATCTGTTGTGGATGATATGACTGAATTATGATTGTGATTGTTTAGGTATGATTTGGGATTGGGGAATGTCCTTTTGACATTTCTGTCCTTAGACCTCATTGGGAGTAGTATGGGATATTTCCAATGTTGCCCTTTGACATTTTCCCGGATTATTGACTTTCATACCTAGGACTTGTCTAGCAGTGTTTGGCTAGGTTACACCCTTGTTATATCAGACCCGATTCGGAAGGGTATTGAGACCGAACGACCCATGGTAGCAATGGGGATTCATGGGTGCTCAAGACCGGTGAGTTACATCCGTGAGGGGACATGAATCACATTGTGGGGACCATTTATGGGTAGAGTTGCATATGGATAGACTTGGGCTCATGGGCGTTCAAGACTGGTAACCAACCTGTGAGAGGACATGAGAGCTTCCCGTTTACTATATGTGGATGACCTATAGGGTTGATGAGTCCGTATTTGAGAGAGTCGGATACGCTGACTCTAGTGTGAAGGATACTGGAAAGGATCCCGAGAGGGGAGAAATGGACATATCTGGATCTAAGTTGATGTAACTAAGTAGAAGACTTGCATTGGGCTAGGCTTTACCTTGACATGCGCCAATACTTAGACCAAACGGTGATGTGAGAGAGAGGTGACTTAACCCCTAGCCATGGATTGTCCGAGATGGATGAAGGACCCACTACCAACCGGCGTTGTGTGATGAGACCTACCCAAAGAAGTATGGTGCTATGACTTAAAGCATGTCTGCCTATAGAGACCAGCATATATAGAGTTAGATTCATACATGCATTGTTGTCTCATATCATATCACTTTATGCTTTGTTTGTGATACTATGTTATTTATGCTATTATGGAATAACTTGCCTTGCTGAGTTTCTTTTGAAACTCACTCCTTTTTGTACAATATCTTTTGTTAGACAATTCTACAGGTTTTGATGGCTATGAAGCACAATATGAGGAAGCGCAAGATGAAGAAGCATACCATACACAAAGTGTTGGCGATTACGAAGATTACTGTGAGGATCCCTCAAGTGGTCTCTCTTGTTACCAGGATTAGCCCTACTGTGGAGTGGGAGCATCTGAGCGTAATCGATTAAGTCTCCGTTTATGAGGACATCCTTTATAAAGTAGAAAAGACTCTAGTTTAGTTAGATTATATCTTTCTTTCTTGTCTTTAGAATCAGTTGTAATCCCATTTGACTTTCGAACTACATTCCGCTGTACTCGTGGAGTGAAATTCCGCCTCACTCTACTTTTGATCTATATATCTATTGGTATCTTTTCCGCACTCTGATGATTATCTCATTACTTTACTTTGATTCATTTGAATAATATTGTTAACATTGATTTAGTCTTGTTCTTGATTATGTTGTTGTGAATGTGGGAGGTTGATTTTACTAACTACTGGATCTTGTGGACTATGGATCACACACTCGGGCATGCCAGATATGGTACTGGCTGGGTGGATGTGACAATAATCCTTGTGGAATCGATAATATTTTTCTCGATCTTGCTGCTCTCCAGGCTTCAGAGGAATTTTGGGTGGCCACTTCAAAATATTCGCCTTTTGAGGATATTCAGAATATCAGCCCAAGGAGCATTCAATGGAGTATACTCACTTTTACCGGGAGATCTCTGCCGCCAAGCCTGAGGCTTTCCAACCCGATCTCGAACATTCTACTTTGGCTTTTGCTTTTGCTCAGGAGCCTTCTGTTCTTTAGTGGAGGCTTTCTTGTCTCCTTGGCGCGCATCTAAGATCTCCATGACTTCAGCCTGCTTTTGGCATCTCTGTACCAACTCAGCATAAGTTGTAGGCATATACTATAGTAATAGCTCCAGGAGTCTTCGGTTAGTGAGTCCAGTGAATAGAGCAGTTTTAGCTACTTGCTCATCCAAATTTTCTATCTCCATTGTTACTCTATTGAATCTTTTCAGATATTCTCTGATTGATTCGCTCTTTCCTTGTCTGATGGTAAACAAGGTTTCTTCTGTCTTCTTGACTTGGATTCCACTTTGGAATCACCCTATGAATTTGCGTGCCAATTCATCAAAGTTTACGATCCTTCTAGATGGGAGTTTCGAAGACCACTTTTGTGCAGCTCCGGTTAAAGATGAACCAAAAACCCTACAGAGAATTTCATTAGAATTACCCGTAACTGCCATGGTCTGCTGATAATAGCTGATGTGGGCCGTAGGATCTCCGGAGCCATCGAATGTAGAAAAGGTAGGCAAACGAAAGTTGTGGGGAAACTGATATCCCGCAATTAGCTCGGCAAAGGGGGTTTTCCGAATAACTAAATAAATATCCTCAGTTATTCTTCCTCTAGCCAATTGTTCTAGTTTTTTTTTATTGATATTGGCCAATTTCTGACCAATATGAGTCGAGTGATCTTCTGCATTACGATCACGACCTCGAACAACACGATCATCACAAGCTATCCGATAATCACGAATGGCCCGTCCGTCATGAACATTCCGCTCATCGCGAACTGCTCGATCATCACGAACGGTTCGTCTAACAGTCGGTGAGTGAGTCCTCACTCCTGTATCCAACCTTGTATTTGAATCGGTCGTACATTCTTGTGGTCTGTCAAACCGATTGTCCTGCCTAGGTTGATCGTCAATTCTCCTAGGCCCTCGGTCACCTTCGCGAAAGTTTTGACCGATATTCCGATCTTCAGTCAATCTTTGATCCCGTGGCAATACACGCCTCCCTGAATCGCGATGATCAGGTTCTTGTGGTAATACCACTCGTCTAGTTAGCACACGGAGTGTTTGGCTCACCTCCAAAAGTTGAATCTTTACTTGATTCAATTAATCTTGGAATGTCCCCGGAGGATCATGTCCTCCTTGACCACCATCTACCTCAAGAGGAGGTAGACTTCCCTGGGGAATATCTGGATTATTCTCTCCAGGAATTTGAACACCAGTATCACGTTGTGCAGCAGTGGCTGCGGTTGCTGCCGATCTAGTCACCATAGCTTTATAAGTCTTTCCCACAGACGGCGCCAAATGATGCGTCTAAAATTTGCTCAGCCTTAGATCTCCTTGGGATGACCTGCAAAACGAAAGCGTCAGATGTGGCCCGACAGCTGGGGTAGGGAGTCCACCTCCGAAGGCTAAGTCAGTTGATGAACTTAATCACAAACGGCTCTATTAGACGCACAAATCTAAGGAATGAAAAACTGGGAAAGTGATCTCGATCGTAAACCTCTGATAGTTTACGTCTACTAGTGTGTATATGGATCTTAGTCCTTCTCACCTCGTAGGTAAGTAAGGTTTATATAGAGTGTACCTTCGAATCTTCTTCGTTGGATGCATTTGAGCCTTCTTCGGATAGTCATTGGATCCTAACAGTTAGATCCGTTGAGCGATAGACTTCTACTAGTTTGAACTAGTAGATGACTCCTGAGATAACCTCACGGTTATTCAATGATTATCCCTTCAATAATGATAAGTGACAGCCACCAAGTTGTGTCTGCCATCATTAGGGTAATTAACCTAATCCATAAGTCGGATTAGGGCGTGCCTCTTGCCGATTTAGTTTTCTTCCTCAGCAAGCTATCTTCTGGACACGGCTTGCTCGGAAGCGAGTCTGTAATATCCAGCCCTATTCTAACCTTGACCCTGACTCGGATCCACTATTGTATTCAGGTCCGAGGACCCGAAGCGGTGGAAGAAGAGATTTATGGACCATTCTGATTGATGATCATGATTCGGAGACCGAGCCCATGGACATTGACAATGATACCCCTTGCTTAAATGCATTGTCAGTGTTTAAGGAAAGTCTGCGCATTGGAGAAGATTAATATGGTTGATGTACCAAATGACCTCCTGTGCACAATCCGAAGGTATTCCCCGAAACTAGACTTCTTGATTGAATTGTGGAAGAAAACCTCACTCAATTTGACCTTGTATAGCCTTTCAAATCCCTACTTGAAGTTGCTGTTCTAAACTTGAGTTTTCTCTCGAGAACATTTTGTCGATCATTTTGGATCATTTTGGTCGATACCATCGACCAAGGACCATCGACCAAAATGTCCCAGTCTGCCAAGTTAATGATTCCATGGAATATTCCTTTTCTATTTAATATGACCTCGAGCCTTGAGCCTTTTGCAATCATTTTTCTCACCTGGGAACGTGGGGAGAGCTTCCCAAAGCAGCTCCTTGGTTAGTGTGAAGGGTATCTCATCAAAGACACTTAGTTTATCATTGATTCTTGCCTTCATCTTCTACACTAAGGTATGACTCTTCATTCCACTCTCTATCCTACCATTTCCTATTCTTTCCTATTGTCATCTTGCTGATGGGACATTTGGAATGGTGCTGCAACCTTGCAACCACCACTCCAAGTGCCTACTCATGCTCAATCCATGATTCCCTTAGCCATTCATTGATGCTAATGCTTATATCTCATGCCTAGTATATGTATTCAATGATTTACCTATTAACATCATACCATTTGATATCAAACTGAGCTATAGAGTGTATTATGCCCATGTTTAACATTGCCATATGATTCCAATCGAATTTCTATTAGTTCCCCTAGCTATTGCATGCTATTCCTCATCAATGCAATCAATTCCAACTCATGCCATGATGTTTATCACTTGAACTTAATAGTTCAAATTGGGGCTTTTTAATTAGATCATTGGATTGGGTTAATTCCTTGATTTATAGTGTCCTACTACTGTTGTTAAGTATGCCTCCAAGTTTCAGATTGATCCGAACACCGGAAGACTCATTTCGGACCAAAATCCCCAAAATCCACTTTTCTGCCCGAGGATTATTTTGGTCGATCATTTTGGTCGATACCATCAACCAAAACCATTGACCAAAGTTGTTGCTGACAGCAACCTTGGTCAGTTTTGACTCAAATGACATCCGATCTTCCCGACTCCTTTTCTAACTTATTATTGATGTTTGTTTAGGGCCTTAACACTTCTATTGGACTATTCTTGGTATTCTCAGTTCATCATCAACTCATCCAAGGTAAGGATGGTTATATCCATAAACATATAAGTCATTAAATATTGAACTATGCCTTGTTCAAAGAATGAAATCCCTAAATTTCTTTCAATCATTATGATACTGATACATATGTGTTAGAACAGTAACATTTAAATCTTTATACATTTGTTGTGTTACTCTATCATTTTGATTTGCTTATGTTTATAATGATTCGTTTCAATATCATGATTTGAGTACTATTATGAATATGCATTGGATGCATGAGAAATGATGAGATATGATGTGTGATTGCTTACGTATGACTTGGGATTGGAGGGTGTCCTACTGACACTTTTGTCCTTGGGCATCAGAGGGAATAGTATGGGATGTTCTCCGATGGTGCCTATCGACACTTTCCCGAGTTATTGGATGACATACATAGGAGTGTCTAGTTGTGTGGCTAGGTTCATCCTTGTCGTGTCAGACCCGAATCGGAAGGGCATTGAGACCGAACAACCCGTGGTAGTGTATGGTTGGATGGGCGCTCTAGGCCGGTAGCCAATCCGGTAGGGGACATAAACCATGCTACGGATACCTGAAAGGGGCCATTTATTGGTAGAGTTGCATATGGATAGACTTGGGCTCACGGGCGCTCAAGACCGGTAACCAATCCGTGAGAGGACGTGAGAGCTTCCCGTTTACTATATGTGGATGACCAATAGGGTTGATGAGTCCGAAATCCGGGATTTCGCTGACTCTAGTGTGAAGGATACCGGAAAGGATCGCCGGGGGCGAGGAATGGACGTATCTAAATCTGACTTGACCGACTGAGTAGATTACTTGCATTGGGCTAGGCTTTACTGTGACATGCGCCAGTACTTGACCAAATGGTGATGTGAGAGAGCGGTGACCGATTCCCCTTACCATGGTTTTTGATGACTTTACCGATCTTCCCCGGGCATTCCCAAGATATGGAAATGGGAGAGTGACTGACGACCCAGAGAAGTACGGTGCTATGACTTAAAGCATGTCTACCTTAGAGACCAACATTCATAGAGTTAGGCTCATATCGCATCATATGTTCCATATCACATTGCATTATTATATGTTCTGAATGTGTATGATTTCTAATTATGGAATAACTTCCTTGCCGAGTTCTTCGAACTCATTCCTTTTGTGCAAATGTTTTAAATTACATTCCAGTACCGAAGATTACGATGGCACCTCCTATGAGGCGGACTATGATTCCACATACTACCCTCCGGGTAGTGGCGTCGGTGAGGATTCGTATATTGGAGCCGAGGAGGATTATTATTGGCACCAAGGTTAGCCCCACAGTTGTGCGGGAGAGGCAGCGCTGGGTTTACTTCATCCGTCTTGTTGAGGAGACTACCATTAGTATAGAAGAAACCCTAGCATAGTGCCCCATTCCCCTGGTGTTTGTGGAACCTTAGATTTTGTAATTAACTTGTCTTGAATTATTCCGGTGATACTTGGATATGTAACTAACTTGATTTAATACTTTTCCGCTGCTCTGAGAGGGTGACTACCATACCTTCTCACCCTTTATGATTTTGATCATACCTTATTTATTATCTATATTCCGCACTCTGATTTAGTTAATCTTGTCTTATTCATGATACTTGATATTAGTTGTTTTTACCATTGATTATTACTGTTCATGATTGTGTTACCGTGTATGTGGGAGGCATGGACCTCAGATCATTGATCCTTGGACTGTGGATCACATCCCGGGTATTCCAAATGGGGTACCGGCTGGGTGGATGTGACAGAGTCGATTCCCTTCGCCTCGACCGGGGTCCAGGGTCAAACCGAGTACGAACCAGGTTCGATCATATTTCCTCCGTATCAAGTGTAAACTCAGTTTTGAGTAGTGTAAATCTTGATTTCTTGGTTGCGTAATTTCAGTTTCTTGATTCTGATTTGTGAATCTCAGTTTCTTAGTTACAAAATCTCAATTTCTTGCTCGATTTTCCTCTTTGTTGCAGCATCATCCGAGATTTTTCTCTATATTTTTCTCAAATTGCTCATCTTGATTTTGCAGTAGATTTCGGAGAAGACCTAATATACGATTCATTAGGTTTTCATTCTTTTTGCAATGATTGATCTCTAAACTATGTTAAATAATGTTCTAGTATGATTTCAGAATTTTCTAAATAATTTTTTAGTAGTTTAGAACTCAAATGAGAGTTTCTGTTGATTTGAGCCAAATCTGTTAGTACACGGAGCTCGGTTGCCCCAACGACCCCCCATGCTCCGGCAATTTCATGAATGGATTGATTGCTCTGGTTGCCCTGTGCAACCCACCCACTACCGTTGGTTGTTTGTTCTCTTTTCAACACCCACCTTTAGGGTGGTTTCTAACTTTGAACCAACGTGTTGTTAGGACTTTTTGGGATGCGTGAACTCACTCTTTGACCTAATTTCAGGTTGCAAATCGATAGCGGCGAGGACGTTCACTTGCACTACCTTGTTACATTCTTGATTTCTATATTTGCTTATATGATTACACATTGTTGTTTTAGGGTTTAGGAATGATTATTGTGACTGAAATTTCAGCATACTGTGATTAATATGTTCATGATATATGGACCAACTGTGACTGTATGGACTTAGATTGACTTGTGGATTGAGAATGTGTTTGAGTTCATCTTGTATGTGAATGTGTTGTGATTGTGAATTGGGGAAAACCATTCGGGTGTTTCATTTTTGGCTCGTGGTGTGGTTGGTCCTCCTTGTGCCTCTTGGTGCTTTTCCTTTTGGTGCCTGGGGTGGGTGTGCCTTCGTGGGGTTTGTGGTGGTGGGGGGGGGGGGGGGGGGGGGGGGGGCGGGCCCGTTGTCCGCCTGGTTCCTGGCCCTCGGTCCCTTCGCGGTTTTGGTTTCTTCGCTTTTGTCCCGTGGCTCCGCCTCCCCGTCGCGTGTCGTGTTCTTGTGGTCCCTGTTGTTTTCGGGTTTGCTTCCGTTGTCTTTCTTGTTCTTGTCTTGTGTCCCCGGGTCTGTCCTCCTTGCCCCTCTCCTCGGGGGTGGCCTGGGGTTCTGGTTTTCTCTCCGTTTGCCCGTCCGTTGTTTCCCGCGTCTGTCCCTGCTTTTGTCTTTCCTCGTCGGCGCCTGTGCGTCTTTTGCTCGCCTTGTCTCCTTGGGTGCCTGCCGGCGCGGTGTGGCCCGCGGGTGGGGTCTCCTCCGGGCTGGTCGGGTGTGCTTTCCCGGCTTTTGCGTCTGGTGTGGGGTGTCTCGTCGTCCTCTGGTTTCGTCTCGTGTGTTTGGTCTTGTCCTTCTCCCTCGTGGTGGTGGTTTTTGGTGTCCTTCGTCTTCTTCGTTGGTGCTTTGGCCTTTTCGGTGTCTTGGTCCTCGCTGTCCGTTGGCGTGCTTCTCTGGTTTGCTGTGGGCTCCCGGTCCTCCGGTTTTCTGTTTCCCTTCTTGTGTGCCCCCGTTGTGTCCTCTTGGGTATTCCTTCCTGTCGGTTGGGCGTGCTTGCCGTTTGTTTTCTTCCTCGTTTTCTTCCGGCCGGCTCGCTCGGGGCGTCCGTATTCCGCCTTTCTCCTTGCCCCGCCCGGTCCCTTTGTTTCGGTCCGGGCCCGGCGGTGGAGGGTTTTGGCCTTCTGTTGTGTCTGTTCGGGCCGGCCCTGGCTTGCTGTCCCTTGCTTTGCTTGTCGGTGTGGGTCTCGTCGGGGTTTTGGTTGTGTCCTGCCTCCTGTGCCTCCGGGTTTCCTCGCTGCTTTTGTTGTTGTGGGCCTCCTCTTTGCCTTGTTGCCTTTCTCCCTCTTGGTTGCTGTTCTCTTGGTTTTCTCTGTGGTCGTCTTTTGGTCGTCTTTTGGTCGTACCTCGACCAGGACCTCGCCTGTCCTTCTGCGTTTGTTCCTGGGTTTCCTTTTCTTTTTTGACCTCGGCCTTGGCCTTTTGCTCTTTTTCTCCGCGTGGGGGGCTTCCGCGCTCCTTGGTTGTGTGGGGTTCTCTCGCCTTGTTTTCTTGTTCTTGCCTTCTCTTCTCCTGGTATGCTCTTCTTCCCTCTCTTCCTACCTTTCCTTTCTTTCTTTGTCTCTTGCTGTGGGCTTTGGTGGTGTTGCACCTTGCCCCCCTCCGTGCCTCTCTGCTCTCCTGTTCCCTTGCCTTCTTGTGCTTGCTTTTCTCTGCCTGCTTGTTTCTGTTTCCTTTCTCTCCTTTGTTCCTGGCTTGGTGTTTTGCCCTGTTTCTTGCCTTGTTCCTCTTTCTTTGTTCCCTGCTTTGCTGCTTTCCTCTCTGCTCTTCCCTCTGCCTGTGTTTTCCTTGCTTTGTTCTTGGGGCTTTTTTGCCTTGTTGGGTTTTCCTTGTTTTGTGTCCTCTTTTGTTGTTGCCTCCGTTTCGTTGTCCCCCGGCTCTTTGGACCAATCCCCTCCCTTTTCTCGCTCGGGATTATTTTGGTCGTCTTTTGGTCGATACCATCGCTACCTTGCCGTTGTTGTTGCCTTGGTCGGTTTTGACTCAAATGACATCCGTCTTCCCGACTCCTTTTCTAACTTATTATTGATGTTTGTTTAGGGCCTTAACACTTCTATTGGACTATTCTTGGTATTCTCGCTCATCATCAACTCATCCAAGGTAAGGATGGTTATATCCATAAACATATAAGTCATTAAATATTGAACTATGCCTTGTTCAAAGAATGAAATCCCTAAATTTCTTTCAATCATTATGATCTTTGATACATATGTGTTAGAACAGTTAACATTTAAATCTTTATACATTTGTTGTGTTACTCTATCATTTTGATTTGCTTATGTTTATAATGATTCGTTTCAATATCATGATTTGAGTACTATTATGAATATGCATTGGATGCATGAGAAATGATGAGATCTGATGTGTGATTGCTTACGTATGACTTGGGATTGGAGGGTGTCCTCGGCACTTTTGTCCTTGGGCATCGAGGGAATAGTATGGGATGTTCTCCGATGGTGCCTATCGACACTTTCCCGAGTTATTGGATGACATGCATAGGAGTGTCTAGTTGTGTGGCTAGGTTCATCCTTGTCGTGTCGAACCGAATCGGAAGGGCATTGAGACCGGACAACCCGTGGTAGTGTATGGTTGGATGGGCGCTCTAGGCCGGTAGCCAATCCGGTAGGGGACATAAACCACGCTACGGATGCCCTGAAAGGGGCCATTTATTGGTAGAGTTGCATATGGATAGACTTGGGCTCGCGGGCGCTCAAGACCGGTAACCAATCCGTGAGAGGACGTGAGAGCTTCCCGTTTACTATATGTGGATGACCAATAGGGTTGATGGTCCGAAATCCGGGTTTCGCGACTCTAGTGTGAAGGATACCGAAAGGATCGCCGGGGAGGCGGAATGGACGTATCTGAATCCGACTTGCCGTCGGTAGATTACTTGCATTGGGCTAGGCTTTCCGTGACATGCGCCGATTTGACCAAATGGTGATGTGAGAGAGTGGTGACCGATTCCCCTTACCATGGTTTTTGATGACTTTACCGATCTTCCCCGGGCATTCCCAAGATATGGAAATGGGAGAGTGACTGACGACCCAGAGAAGTACGGTGCTATGACTTAAAGCATGTCTACCTTAGAGACCAACATTCATAGAGTTAGGCTCATATCTCGCATCATATGTTCCATATCACATTGCATTATTATATGTTCCGAATGTGTATGATTTCTAATTATGGAATAACTTCCTTGCTGAGTTCTTCGAACTCATTCCTTTTGTGCAAATGTTTTAAATTACATTCCAGGTACCGAAGATTACGATGGCACCTCCTATGAGGCGGACTATGATTCCACATACTACCCTCCGGGTAGTGGCGTCGGTGAGGTTCGTATATTGGAGCCGAGGAGGATTATTATTGGCACCGGGTTAGCCCCACGGTTGTGCGGGAGCGGCAGCGCTGGGTTTACTTCATCCGTACTGTTGAGGAGACTACCATTAGTATAGAAGAAACCCTAGCATAGTGCCCCATTCCCCTGGTGTTTGTGGAACCTTAGATTTTGTAATTAACTTGTCTTGAATTATTCCGGTGATACTTGGATATGTAACTAACTTGATTTAATACTTTTCCGCTGCTCTGAGAGGGTGACTACCATACCTTCTCACCCTTTATGATTTTGATCATACCTTATTTATTATCTATATTCCGCACTCTGATTTAGTTAATCTTGTCTTATTCATGATACTTGATATTAGTTGTTTTTACCATTGATTATTACTGTTCATGATTGTGTTACCGTGTATGTGGGAGGCATGGACCTCAGATCATTGATCCTTGGACTGTGGATCACATCCCGGGTATTCCAAATGGGGTACCGGCTGGGTGGATGTGCGGTCGATTCCCTCCGCCTCGACCGGGTCCAGGGTCAAACCGAGTACGAACCAGGTTCGATCATATTTCCTCCGTATCAAGTGTAAACTCAGTTTTGAGTAGTGTAAATCTTGATTTCTTGGTTGCGTAATTTCAGTTTCTTGATTCTGATCTGTGAATCTCAGTTTCTTAGTTACAAAATCTCAATTTCTTGCTCGATTTTCCTCTTTGTTGCTGCATCATCCGAGATTTTTCTCTATATTTTTCTCAAATTGCTCATCTTGATTTTGCAGTAAGATTTCGGAGAAGACCTAATATACGATTCATTAGGTTTTCATTCTTTTTGCAATGATTGATCTCTAAACTATGTTAAATAATGTTCTAGTATGATTTTAGAATTTTCTAAATAATTTTTTAGTAGTTTAGAACTCAAATGAGAAGTTTCCTGCTGATTTGAGCCAAATCTATTAGTACACGGAGCTCTGGTTGCCCCAAACGACCCACCCATGCTCTGGCAATTTCATGAATGGATTGATTGCTCTGGTTGCCCCAGGCAACCCACCCACTACCAAGTTGGTTGTTTGTTCTCTTTTCAACACCACACCTTTAGGGTGGTTTCTAACTTTGAACCAACGTGTTGTTAGGACTTTTTGGGATGCGTGAACTCACTCTTTGACCTAATTTACAAGGTTGCAAATCGATAGCAAGGCGAGGACGTTCACTTGCACATAACCATTGTTACATTCTTGATTTCTATAAAATTTGCTTATATGATTACACATTGTTGTTTTAGGGTTTAGGAATGATTATTGTGACTGAAATTTCAGCATACATGTGATTAATAATGTTCATGATATATGGACCAACATGTGACTGTATGGACTTAGATTGACTTGTGGATTGAGAATGTGTTTGAGTTCATCTTGTAATGTGAATGTAAGTTGTGATTGTGAATTGGGGAAAACCATTCGGGTGTTTCAATTTTTGGACATCAGTGGATGTGGTATGGTACACAATCCTATGATGCCTCTTGGTGCTTTTCACAATTATTGGTGCCATGACGAGGAAGTCTAGTGGAGTTTGGTTAGAAACCCTATCCTATCATTACCCTATCGGTGGGGGTATTGATGCTAAGTGACCCGTGGCAGTGGTATTTGGTTGGTGGGCACCCAAGAATGCGAGAAGCATGAGGGGACATGAGAGCTTCTCACCCATTATATGTGGATGACCAATAGGGTTAAGGGAAGGCGTAGTCCGAGAATGAGACATTGACTCTAGATAGGAAAGGATACTGAACCAAGAAGGTGAGAAGCATATATCTAGACCTAGTATGATGTGAGTAAGTAGATGACTTTCATTAGGTTAGGCTTATCCCTAACACACGCCAATTCTCATGCCAATGATGTGGTAAGGGAGTGGTGACCTAAACCTTAGCCATGGTGATTGTTCGAGAAGGATGCCTTTACCCCTTACCCGGGATCTCAAGACCGGTAACCCACCAGTGAGAGATTAGAGTGATGAGACCTACCCAGAGGAAGTTGATTTTCTATCTTAATGCATGTCCGCCATTAAAGACTAGCATCCGTTAGAGTAGAGTTGCATTACTGGCATTTTGTCTCATATCTTATTGTGTGTAATGTATTGATTTGGATTGTGATATTGACTATTTGTTTGTAAACTACTCACTGAGTTCTTTTGAGCTCATCTTTCTAGGACAATGTTGCTTTAGACTTTGCTACAAATACAGATGTTACCGAAATCCAAGAATACGAGTATAACATTCATGATGAAGAATCTTATAGTCGTCTCGACTGCGCGTAGTAGAATTAGCTTGACTCACGAGCTGATATATATTATTTGCGATTTGAAGATTTTTTAGAAACTATATTTTACTTAAGGATACATACCGAATGTAACACTTAGGATAATTTCGACTTTCCTTTATTCTTTTCAGTTGTATACTTTAGATTTGATATTACTTCCGCACTCTGATTATGTTTTGAGATCATTAACATTTGAATTATTTCTTTATTAATATTAATACATTGATTTATTCTTGCTTATGATTGGACTATTGTGTGAAATTGTTGGATGATTGTTTGCGACCTAACCTTTATGGTTGTGGATCACACCTCCAGGTATTCGGGGTAATTGGGTACCGGTTGGGGGGGATGTGACATGTATAAGGTGATAAAAGTGCATTAGTCTTAAAATATTACAACCCCAATATAAAGTGCTAAAGCGTGAACAAACACGCATAATAAGTACATAATACATGTCCATAAATAAAACAAGCTGAGTTGAGCAACTTGGGGATCAACCAAGTGTTAAAAGGTGAGCCAAAACACTAGTAGTCTGGAGGTGGTGGAGGTGGAGGCATGTACTGATGCATGAAGTTCTCCCAGTGGATGACATGGTCTTGCACGTCCCTCATCTGCAGGAAAATATCCTGCTGGCGGGTACTGATCTCCACAATCCGACGCTCTACATGATGCTGGCTAGTCTCTATCCTCCCTAGTGAAAGCCAAGAGCATCGCCTACTATGAGGGATCAAATTGAAAGCGGTAGATGCTAGTGGATCCTCCCTAGCACAGGAAGACTTTCCCTCCTCCATATGACACTTAGGTGATGCATTCCTCCATATCTGGTCCTTCTCACTTTCTATGAATAATATAGGAGAGTTGAGCCCATCTCGAATGCCCATTTGCAAAATAAGTCTCCTCCCTATATTGTCTCCCATGGCTTCTCATACCTCCTTGGTGTCACTAAAGTCCACCCTAAAGTGTCTAAAGATGCAGGTCAAGAGTCATCCAAGGTTCGCTACTACGGGATTCTTGACCCTATAGATCATCGCCCGCTGAATGATGTAGGTGAGATTGATGGGATAACCCATGTATATATAGCGAAGGTGACAAAGGCATGCATCAGAGAGATCTCATCTTGGTGCCCACCCTTGGGCACAATGTTTTGGCTCACGATGCGAGAATTGAGTCGAGGAGAAGGGAGCACACTCTTACCTTGGCGCACGTGATCACACTCACAATTGCACAACATGGTAAAGATAAGGAAATGCTCGGTGTAGTGGATGGACTCATCCCCACCCCCAAGTGGAATTCATCTCCACTCACTAGGGACATAGGGTACACCCAAAATACCCACAAGAGATTCAGTGGTAAAGTGAATAAAAGTACCTCACACTCGAGACTTAATAGATAACATTGTGTACCCTCCAATGATCTCATCCTCTAGGAAGGTCAAGTAGCTATAAAAGTAGCGGATCAGCTTGGGATAGGCTGGCTCATCGAGGTCCAGCATACAACTTCATCCTAGTGCCCCAAATCTCTCGGCAATCTAAAATGGAGCCACGGGGTGAAGCTCTACAAACTTGCCATACTTGATCGGTTTGTCTCTAAAGAAGTGGTTGTAGAAAAACTCGGCCTCTACAGTGCCGAATAGGTCGGGACACCATACTCCTAACCCATGCCCTAGACCCGCACTGCGACCACCCATGTGGGCACACCCTCTACTGCTAAGAGAAAATCATGGAAAAATAAAAAAAGTGAATAGTGAATGAGTAGTGTTTCTGTGGAAAATTCGACAGATGGAACAAATGAGATGCAGATCTGAGCTAAAGTGCATGGGAAAATAACAAGGATGCTGTGAATAAGGTGAATCTACTAAAATACTAAACTTTCCACAGACGGAAGTGCAAAAAAATTTCAAATCTAGCATGGATCTAATCAAAATCACAAAGAAATGGTATAAAAAGGAAGCTTTACCTATGGTTTCACAAAGAAAATGTTATTAGTTCTCACAATAACGTGCTGCACGGAACCAGAATCACCAAGAAAATGTAGTAGAACCCCTCCTTAGAGCAAGAGAGCCAATAAGACAAGAGAAAATGGCCAAAAAGAGGAGGGGTGGTTTGGCCGGTTAGTCGGCCCTGCCCCTTTTGGGGGGGGGTCGATAGGACCAGGTTGACCCAGTCTAGAATCAGCCCGACTCGGCTGTTTTTGGCCGAGTCTTAGACAAATCGACTTGGGGTAGTCTACCAGCCACCCGACCGGTGCTCCCCTCTGGTAATTTCTAAAACTCCAAAGAGGTGGTGGTCAAATCGGCAGTCAACTGGGACCCGACCTGCTAATCGACCGGTCATTTTTCAAAGAAAATATTTGAGTTCCAAATGTTCCAGAGAGGTGGCGGTCGATCAGGATCAACAGGACCACCCGACCGGACCCGAAAAAATCGACTTTTGGCAGTTTTTGGTGTTTCAAATGTTTCCTATGTATGTGCATGGAGCAATTGTTATGTTTCTTGAATTCAATGCATGAGATTGGATGATTAAGGTTATGCTCATGTGTTTTGGAAGTGATGGAATTTTGTGGCTTTGACAGGATGGTTAACTTGAGAAACTGCACTGTTGAGCATAGTAATGCTAGAAGTTCCAGTCATGAACAAGGGAGTGGAATTTCTCCTCCTCACACGGAAGTACCACCCCCTCCCTAAGATGGTGACCTACCTAATGCACCACTGGTGGTCACAATGCAAGATGTGTTTAACGTCCTGATCAGCAGTGTCTTCTACCATCAACATCCAGGAGACATGCTTGGGAAGATATTGTCATATTGAGAAGAAGGATTGGAAAAAATTATGGCAATGTCAAACACTTCCTAAGGTGAGGAATTCCATATATAGGGCATGTGCTGAAGGTGTGGCTACTGCAGTAAATTTGTCAAAAAGACAAATCAGGGTTGATAGAGAGTGCGGGTGGTATGATCAAGAGGAGACTATTGGGCATATATTATTCAAATGTCATTTTGCTTGTGCACTATGGTGTGCCGCAGGGTTAGAATTCATTCTAAATGGAGGGGCGGAGGGTTTGTTGGCAGCGGTGATTAAGAAATGGGACCACAGCTCCTTTACTTCTAAGCAGGAAAACAAGGAGTTGTTTTTTTTTTTTTTTGGTAAACAACAAGGAGTTATTCAAGTCTCCTTATAATTTGGAATATCTGGCTGTCTAGAAATGGGAATGCTTTCAAGAACGACTCCAAATCTCCTTTAGAAGTGGCACATAGAGCTACAACAACATTGTGGGAGTTTTGGGCTATAAAGGGTACTAGAAGTACGCATGAAACTGCAAATGCTACTGAGGTATCACAGATTGAGGGGCGGGGGAAGGAAAGTTCAGAGGTAGTAATTTTTTGTGATGCTGCTTTTAGGGAAGAAATAGATGAAACAGGGTTGGGCTTTGTAGCTTTTCAAAGGGGAGTTTTGTTGGTGGCTTGCTCTAATAAGGCAATGGAGTCTTCAATGATGGAAAGGGAAGCCTTGTCAGTGAGAGATGCGATGAAAGTGGGCCAGTGATCATGGGGTTGTGGAGGTTGCAATATTCTCTGATAACTTGGGTCTTATAGAGCTGCTTGCAGGTCATGATTCTCAGGTTCCTTTCAGATGGATTCAGTGGTGAGGGATATTCAAGACTTCGCCACCCAGTTCAATCTTTTTATGTTTTGTTTTTGTCCTAAAGATGGCAATTTGTTGGCCCATTCTCTAGTTCAGGAGGCCCGGTGTTTACCTGGCAGGACCAGTTGGCCATTATCCACCTCCTATATTCAGGCTCTTTGTAATTTGGATCCAGAGTTGTTTGCTTGGAATGAATGCTAATTTTACCAGAAATAAATAGAACCCATGCTCTCAGAGGTGGGACTCCACCTATTCTGTAGTATGAAGCCATTCCTACGTTTCGCTGACAAAGTATCTAGTATCTAATGTAGGAGATACTTAAGAAGGAATCCAAATGCATAAACAATTAAAAAAAAAAAATCATTTCAATTACTACTTTTATTATTGTAAAATATATTTATTGATTATGTATAGATGTTTTATCAGTTTTTTTTTTTTTTTTTAAATAAATTGATCAGAGCCTTGTAGGCTAGAGAAAGAGAGAGAGAGATAGAACCTTTAATTTGATGTAATTCACAAAATGTACTAAAGAAACAATCTTCAATCTTCTATACATATGAGATATAATCCATTACATTAAAAAAATAAATAACAATAAAAAAAATACTTGAAGAAAAAATAGAACCTTTAATGACCTTACATATATCGGTATCTCTCCTTCGCAGTCATCAGTTTATTAATTCAACCAATACCATTTCAGTGATATTTAGGCATATAGCCTCTGAAGAATATTTCAGTGCAGCAAATGTGCTAATACGATCTGTCAACCGTCGCAATGGAAACCATAAAGTGCTGTTCTTGCTGTTTGCTACTTAATCCTTATCCTCATTGCAATGGAATATTAATGTAGTCTTAAGGAAGATTACAAATGTAGCATGATCAGTTGATACAATTGAAACAACCAAACATCTTGTGAATAATGGTCTTCTTTTGTTGAGTAGTGGATTCATCCAAACAGATAATCTCAGAATCAGAGGCTCCACTTTTCTTTGCATTCTCACAAGCGTCAAAGAATTTCTTCAAGGCACTTTCACAATACTTAATAGCTTTTCCAACTGTCATATCCTCTACTAGCTTGTCTGGATAAATATCCTTCTTATGGTCACCATTCAATGTAGCTGCTAATTGCACCAATATCTGTTGAAAATCATTCAGCTTCGCATCTTCTTTTGCTGCTGTTTTCCTCATTTTTACTGCGTCTGGCAGTGTTTCTGCCATGTCCATCCATAAAGACATGTAAATATTGATGCAATGTATAAACATAAATAGATTAAAACAAAGTTCATGGATGTTGTATAAGATCAATTTTCACCATGTAAAATGTTCCAGCCCGATTCAAGACCTAGGCGCAGATGACTCTTTTTCAACATGGGCCATCATTTGGTAAGCATGATCTTGTTCAGAATTTCGAGCTCTTTGAAATGACTGATTGTGGACACCAAACTATTTGGAGGTCTTGTGTTGCTCTTTTGGGTGTTTTTGGGTATAGAGGCATTTTGTTCATTTTCTTTGTAGTCAGGGTTTTTCATCTGTAACTTTATATCATCATTTCAACAGGTTGAGAGACGGGTAGAAAGATGGGTTGGTTTGTATATATTCTTCTTCATCCTAGTGAAATACCACCCCTACTCGACTATAAATGTAGCATTTGGGTGAACCAGGTAAATCTTGTCTTGTGTGTGTATGTGCTATTGCTTTGCCCTTCAATTCGGACAATGCATAGATTTAACATGGGTCATAAATCAAAATCATGTGCTAATAGTACCCAGGCGATATTGAAGACAATTCACCTTGTAATCAGTAAAGATCTATAAAAAAAAACGAAGCAAGAACTCTTCCCCCTAAAAACCCTACTTGAAATATCCTTTCACCGCTTGTTCGATAGGAATATAATGGGATGGACAAAAGGAGTGAAAATAGTCTGAGTGCAGATCCTCTCCACTCAACTGCCCATCCTCCCATTCCTGCACCTTCACACAGGGGCTTGTCAGTGTTCCACGGGCAGGCTTATGTAAGATGCACTGTGAGAGTGGGAGGATGGGTGGACAGCCCACCTGGGTGAGACGAGCTGGATTCAAAATAGTCCATGTTTCCATTCTTTTCCTTTCTTCCCTTTGTCTCCTTTCACCGACTTCATGGGTGTCACACATTAAACTATCTTATCCGTCTTCTTCCACCAAATAAGCAGTCTAGCCTCCAAAGCAGACTCTATTACCCTAAACCCTCTAATACCCATCACAGACCTTAACAAAATTTCCTCTTCAAGGACTCACCAAAAATGTCTAGAAGAATTCAAGAAACACATACACAACACCTCATTATCAAATAGATTACAAACATGCAGCAATGCTATAATGGAAAAAGGGAGAAACGGAAAGATGTGTACGTAGTTAGTAATATCTCACCTGGGCAGTCTGTTCTGGGGGTTTTCCTTGTGAGTAGAGTCTCAAAGGTTCCAGCCCAAGCATCACGTTTGGTCAAGAAGTTCTTGAGATTAAAGAGTTTCTTCACAGTAGCAGGAATGGAGGAATGTTCAAACTGAGATGTAGAAGTCGGCCCAGAAGAAGGTCCATGGATTACTATTCCTTTCTCAATCCAAGGAGAAATAAAGATTGCAGGAACTCGAACACCAAGCCGATCAAATTGAAAGTTGTATGGTGAAGGACCAACTATTCCATCTGGGCTTGGAACTCCAGTAGTTGGAGTTGGTACATGATCATAGAACCCACCATGTTCATCGTATGTGATTATAAGCAACATTTCATTCCATTGAGGACTTGATCTCAGTGCTTCATAAACTTCCTTAATGAACTTCTGACCCTCTGAGACATCATGTGATGGATGATCATCATTCCCTGGTAGTATTTTCAAATCAAAGTACCTTTGCTCCACTACTACATAGTTTGGCAACTTTCCCTCTTTACAGTGAGCCTTGAATTCCAAATCAAACGGATGGAACTTTCCTATGTACTTCAACTGCCTTAGATTCCTGTTCATTGTTAAGAGGGAGAACAAAAAAACCCACCAAATTAAGAGGGGTAGAACAATCATTTACAGACCATCTTTAAATTTGATTTATTAATTAATAATCAGCCAGTGATCAAATTAATATCATTAGTACCCAAACACCAACTGTAAATCACATGAAGATACAATAATGCAATAATAGTTGATGATGATAGAGTTGACTTAACCAGAAATAATAAAGAAATCTACAATCATGCTGCTGCTCTATGTTTTCAAACTAAATCATTTAAAGTATTGTCTTTTACCAAAGAGAAAAGGGAAAAAAAGAAGAAAACTTTGATCAACCATGAGACTAATCCAATGCAACCCTGATTTACCCTCAAGCCAAAATTTTGAATTTAAATTCTATTAGCGCTGAACTTGCAAAAACCCTACTATAAGTTGATTTTACCAAGAGAAAACATCTAGTGCAACTCAATTAAAAAAGATTTGGATAATTCATTTGGATCCCTTGATGTCTGACTCAAGTCAATTTTATTCTAAAAAAATATAATGTGTTTACATTTGCATCTGGCACTGTTGTATTTAAAAAAGACTAACTAAAGATACTTTTTCAAAGAACCATCTTATTGCAAGGATATAGAGAAATCTTATGTAATCATATGATACCAAGGGACATGTGGCCCTACAAATATTTTCTCAAAGACATTAATGATACCATCTTTAAAGGTCTTTCAATATCAATCACAAATACAAGTAATAGAATACAAGACATCATATATCATAAAGGATACCTACTCATCATGGGTATATATCAGGACAGATCTCAACTGTCTTAGCCGTCTGAAAAATAAAAAAAACAATAATTATAATAATAAACTTAAATTACAAAGGGTATAATAGTCTTCTCAATCCATCTTTAGAATTAGACTAGTCAACTAATAATTAGCCAATGGTCAAATTACTATTATTAATACATTTTAGTGTCTTGCTAACAACGTAATCAGTCACAGAAAATATCTATAATCATGAATACTTAAGACTCTAAAATGCCAAAGTTGAGGTGAACTATGACAGAGATGACCCGTGTGCTTCCATGAAGAAAAGGATCTTATGTGTTTATATACTATATGCACGTGGAAAGTCTCTCCTAGGAATAAAAAAAACGTATGGATAGAACTTAAATAAATGTAAATTATTTAATAATAGAAGTAAAACAAACTACAAGAATCACAGTCAAAGTCAGAAATATATAATACCTTAAATTAACAGTAGTTGCTAGACCAACGTTACATAAAATGTATATTATTGCTTTTATATTTACCAAAAATATATTACATGTGACAATGTAAAATATGAATATATCAGTCAGACATTCAATCTTGATATAATCCTAATCCTACTTTGAAATTAACAATCTAATTAACAATCTAATTGAATTATACCTACTCAATGATATGAATGCCCCTATGGTCTCATAAAATTTTCCTTGAGCTACAAGCATATAGCTAGTCTTCTATGGACTTAAATCCTAAATAGACATATATTTGTAGCCTGTAGGGTACTAAAATCATTCCAACAAGAAGACATCCTATGTACATTTTCTTTTCTTTTTTTGCAGAAAGAGATGTATATATATAAACACATGACCCAAGCAAAGCATCAAGATTTCACATATCTAGAAACCAAGGATCCAAATTAGGCCAAAGAGTCCAGTACACTGAGAGACATAATTATCGAATGTTGATAATCGTAGGACAGAGGATCCCAACACGCTTTGTGAGTTGTCACCCAATAACACATGATGGGCATGTGTGATGTTTTGACATGGGATGAAAGTTTGAAATGAAAACAAGAAAAAAGGCAAGGATATTCTTTTGAAAAGAAGATATTCTTTTTTTAGAAAAATAAAAATTCTATGAAAGCTGGAGATGAAAAAGATGAGGTGGGGAAAGAATATCTTAAAGAGTAGGTATTAGATAATGCTATTTTGCTTTAAAGGAACAAATTAAAGAACCAAGGTCTCAGTTGCAGAGAAGAAAATCTGTGTTTATTATTATTACCTGTAGAACAGAGTTGCAGGTGGGTACTGATAATAAATCCCAAACGAGAAACCTTCTTCATCCAAAGAATCAAATATTGTCTTCTGCGGCAACCCTTCGATCAGAGCTTTCGTATCATTTCCAGTCAATCCATGCGAAGTTCCAGAGTGAACAAACAACCGGTTCGGCTGAGTCGATGCCGGGTTTGAAGCGAACCACTGGTCACACACGGCAAATTCCGACACCAACTCTTTATAAACCGGAACAGCATCCGGTCTGAACCCGTTCATCACTGTCTCCGACATGCCTTTCTCTTTCTGTTCGGCTTGCATGGCGAAACCCTCCATGGCCGGAGTTAGTTTCTGGGCAGCATTTGATGCAGACCAGGCAACGCCGAACACTTGTTCGTAGATTTCCTGGAACGAGTGACCCGGATCTGGATCAACGTACTCGGATTTGTTGCCGAAATAGACTCGTTCTGAGTTGGGATCGCTGGTGGATAATGGATTGGATTCTGTCCCCGTAACTCCATTGATTTCGGGGTTTAGAGATTTCATCCAACCCAGCATGTGATCGAAAGAACGATTCTCTTGGACTAAAAGTACAACGGTTTTGATTGGATATGGGTAATTGAAGTTGGATTTAGTCGCCATTGTTGCTGCTTTATTTGGAAGCTGATTTGCAGAGAATTAGTGATCGATGGGCTTTAAATAGAAATTAAGGAAGAGATACGAAGCGTGAAGAGAAAGATAAAACACAGAAAGAGAGAGAGAGAAGTAGAGTTCCGTAAGGTAAAGCAAATGAAATCTGGGGGAGATATAAATGGATTTTCTTGTTTGATACGGTATGATATTCTTTTAACAGATTTTCAAATTTTTGCTTTTGAGTAGTAGCTGGAACTCAACCACTTCATGTTCTCTCTCTCCTTCTCTCTTAACTATTACAATATAAATGTGCAGATATATTTTCAGTTAATAAACTAAATTGAATGTCGGTGGGAATCATCCAGCTCAGCTTTTCCTTATTTGTTTTTTCAGGCAAATCTGTTAAAAAAATTTAATATGCTTTTTCAAAGAAAAAATATTTTTTTCAAAGGAAATACAATAAATCATATTCCAAGTATATTCGATCACATATTTCTCTTATTCTTTTAATTTTGAATTTTTTTTGGGACTATAATTTTAAAACTCGTTTGACAACTCATCGAGTGTTTCTGTTTCAAGAAACAACAAAATAGTTCTGAGTGTTTACTGAAGTAAAGACATTTTTTTAGGGCCTGTTTGGTTACATGAGTCTAGAGATTTCAAATCTATGGAGTTATAATTTATAAAATTAGATGTTTGATTGTGGAATGAAATTTGTGGATTCATCCTAAAAAACTATTTGATCGACTTGATTTTTGTGAATGTGCAAATGTATAACTTTTTTGAAATCTCTGGATTTCACCCATTACCCATAAATCTATAGATTCATATTTTTAGTGTAAAAAGGTGAATCTCTAGATTTCATAAATCTAGAGATTTTTACAACCAAACGGGTATAATTCTCAGATTCATGAATCTAGAGATTTGAAATCTCTGGATTCATGTAACCAAATATGCCATTAGGCATTTGATAAAATTTACTTGTAGAAGTAGAAAATTAAAAAATTGTAATAAAATTTACAAAATTTGCAATTGTTATGTTTAGAGTGTCGAATTCCCTAAATACTCTTTCTAAAACTATTTCGCTTAAACTCAACCTGTACCCAATTTTACTTTAAGAAACAAAGACACAACAACTAATCGAAAGTATTTCTCAAAGCAACAATTTCATCATTTATGTTACAAAAATCACGAGAATGAAACAGTTTTGGCCAATTTTTTTGCTTTTCAAAGCAAGAAATTCCAAAAACTGTTTTTACGATATATTATCAAATGGGTTCTTAATTTTCTCAGTGTCTTGAAAGGTTTCTTTCTCTTGGAATTCTTCACCTTTATTTTTTGGATTAGAATCGATGTCTACGAAGATCACACTAGTGACTTAAAAAGGGAGATTTCTACCAAAAAAAACTTATAAAGAGAGATTGAGAATGAGAGAGAATTAAACCTTATGTGATTGTGGAGACTAAGAATAAGAAAGAATTTAACATTATGTGATTGCGGTCAGAAATAGTACTATATATCTATATGTGAAGATTGCTGCCCTTAAGTAGTTGACCTCCGAAGGTATGTTTTGGTTTTCATCTGACTCTTTCCATGAGTGTGTACCTTAAACCCTTGTACAACGAATGCAATTAACATCTTTCACTAATCACAAACAATGTACATACTACCTCAAATCATTCATTTGTTTACCCCAAAAAAAAAAAAAAAATCCTTCATGTAATTGTACCTATGTCCCCCCTCCTTCCAAAAAAATTTTTTTGAAATTTTTTTTTGGTCTTTTTTTCATGTATGAAATATCAATACTTACTCCTTTCGTTTTAAATTTTTTTTTTTCCGTTAGTCCTCTTTTAATGTATGAAAGATCAATACTTGACCACCCGATTGAAGAAAATTTTTAACTATAAAGACAACAAATTGAAAGGTCATTGTATTTTATGAGTTTTCATTTATTCTAGTTTTTGTAACAATGTAATACTGATTTTGAATTAATATTTAGTAGTTTCTTCTTTTAATAGTAGTGGTAAAAAAAAAGGGTAATTTTCATATGGACCCCTGAGGTTTGGTCTATGTCATTTTTAGTCCAAAAAAATTGAAACTTTGCATATGCCTCCCCTGTACTATAGAAAAAGTCAATTTAAGGACAAATTATCGTTTCTATGACCAATTTGCCCTTATTCTTTTTTTTTAGGCAAATTTCATTTGGACCCCCTGAGGTTTGGTTTATGTCATTTTTAGTCCAAAAAATATGAGACTTTGCATTTGCCTTCCCTGTACTATAGAAAATGTCAATTTAAAGACAAATTATCACTTTTATGACCAATTTGTCCTCTTTTATTTTTTTAATTTAAATTTTTTACATATACATCCTACCTGCCATTAAACTCGTGACTCCCCTTTTAATATAAAAATATGGTTTAAGCTAAGGGTATTTGAGTGATTTTAACATATAAAAGTATTTTGGTCATATTTTAAAATTTATTTAAATCTTAAGATTTTTCTATAATTTTTGGACTAAGAGGGAGCAGGAGTTTCATGACAGGTAGGATGTATATGTAAAAAATAAAAATAAATAAATAAATAAATAAAAGAATAAAGACAGATTGGTCATAAAAGTTATAATTTGTCTTTAAATTGACATTTTCTATAATACAGGGGAGGCAAATGCAAAATCTCAACTTTTTTGGACTAAAAATGACATAAACCAAACCTCAAGGGGTCCAAATGAAAGTTGTAAAAAAATATAGAATAAGGACAAATTGGTCATAGAAACGATAATTTGTCTTTAAATTAATTTTTTCTATAGCACAGGGGAGGCATATGCAAAGTTTCAATTTCTTTGGACTAAAAATGACATAGACCAAACCTCAGGGGGTCCATATGAAAATTACCCAAAAAAAATTTAATCATTATTTGGGCCCCTCTATGTTACATCATTGTTCTACCCCCGCTTTTAATGATATACTGTTACATAATAAGGATATTTTAAGATCAAAATATATGATCAAACTGATTCAGACAGTAACAGAGTAGGAATTGCATGTTTTGGAAATAACTTTCCTCACTGGGAAAAAGCAAAAAAAGTTAAAGTTTACTTAAATACTCAAAACCCCTTGTCACGAATTAATGTCATCTTACTTTTCAAAATTCTCTACTGATATTTAATAATTATTTTATGCTTTCTCTAAGTTCCAACTCAACCTCGTATGAGATGAGCTTTCTTCTCCTACAATAGAAACCAAATTAAATAGAAAAAAAAAAGAATCCACTTTTTATTTATTTATTATTATTTTGTTTTACTGGTTTGACAGAGATGGTGGCATAGATGTGTGATCTGTCACCACCACCTTCAGTTTTTTATTTTAATTTTCCTTTGTTATATAATTTATTCAATATAGAACTGAAGTGAAGGACATCCTTGATGTTTTCGCCTATGTTTAATTGTTGAAAGCTTTAGTTAATGGTTTTGGAAACTAGGAAACACTGCATCCATTTGATCCTCTCAAGACTTTGTTAAGCATAAAAGAACCAGATAAACCATTTTGTTTTCTTTTAATCTATCAAAACAATTGGGCAAATCTCATGTGTTGATGCATTTACCCTATATGGCATGAAGTAGGCAGCCAAAAAGAAAATCACTTGTATTTATTCCTATTTAAATTAACTTATACATATTTTTTTAGAAATATTCATTGTATTTAAAAATAAAAAAGGATACAACTCATTAGGACTGAGTTTGATTAAGCTCAATTAATATATTTTTTTTTCTATGGTTAGTCCTTATCCCAAAATATTCGTGAACACGAATATTTTTTTAGAATAAAGTTTATTCTTTATCATATATATTAATTTTTCTCTGTTGGGAGAGGGGGATTTTTTAGACAGTTCTCAGATTGTGATATATAGTATTTTTAAGATGTGCTTCTTCTCATCTTTGAAATTATAATCAATGAATCTTAAAAAATGCTATATATCACAATTTAAGAACTGCATGAAAAACACCGGCACTATAGAAAACAAAAACTATCTTTTCATGAATCCTACAACCGTGTTCTCTTTGAAACACGTACAAACTCGCAACATGCAACTCTCTTTCTTACCTGCTTCACTGGCAAATAATGAAATAAAGTATACCGATATCTTTTGAAAATAAATTTATTTTACCATACATATCAATTTTTTGTTTGTTGCAATATGAATATCTCTAGAGCAATTCTTGGATAGCAAGATATGGTATTTTTAAAATCTAATGAATATAATCTATTATCTTTATAATCACAATCATTGAATCCCAAAAATATTACAACTCAAAATCATGCAACTGCATGAAGACTCTACAAGCTCAGAGCCTCCCTGGTTAGTTTTCTAGAAGACTTAATGTAGAGCACAAGCAATAATGAGATAGATGTTTACCAAAAATAAAGAAAAATTTGTGAGATAGACAGCAATAGAAAAAGAATATCCCTTTTGATTGCTTTGCCGTATCTGGATAACCTTTTCCACTTGTAATTTGGTCTGCCTTGTGTCACTAGAATTCGATTTAAGTGAGGTATTATCAAAGCATTCAACCCCAAGAAGAAAAGAAAAAGCAAGGTATTACGTCTATGTATCTCGTACGTCAGTACTTTGACTTGATCGAATTATCACCTTTTTGTATAGGAATAAGCAATAAGGTTTATTGCATCAGAGTGTTGTTATAAACACTTACCATCACACTTATAAAGTTGTGTGAATCAGCGATTTCTACAAGGTGACATAGTCTGAAAGTCAATCGGGCAAGCCACTTTAGTCAAGAAATCTCCAACAGAGTTAGAAAATCTTGATTCATATATGCATTAAAGAATAAGTATTTTGGTGGTTTGTTTATGAAACTGACAACTGACTAGAGAATAGATGATAATGCGAGAGGAGAACAGAAGAGGGGATTGGGGATTTAGATGAACATAGAGGAGAGAGTGATACGGAGGAAATATGATCGAACCGGGTTCATACTCGGTTTGACCCTCGACCCCGGTCGAGACGAAGGGAACCGACTTGCTTTCGAGCGAATCGGATCCAGAAGATAGCATGTTGAGGAAGAAAACTAAATCAGCTACCAGCATGCCCTAATCCGACTTATGGATTAGGTTAATTACCCTAATGACGGCAGACACAAATTGGCAGCTGTCACTTATCATCTTTACATTGAAGGGATAATCATCAAATAACCTGGAGGTTATCTCAGGAGTCCTCTACTAGTTCAAACTAGTAGAAGTCTATTGCTCAACGGATCTAACTGCTAAGATCCAACGACTACCCGAAGAAGGCTTGAGTGCATCTAACGAAGGAGATTCGAAGGTACACTCTATATAAACCTTACTTGCCTACGAGGTGAGAGGGACTCAGATCCACATACACACTGGTAGACGTAAACTATCAGAGGCTTACGATCTAGATCACTTTTCCCGTTTTTCCTTAGCTTTGTACTTCTAGCAGAGCCGTTTGTGATTAAGTTCATCGACTGACTTAGCCTTCGGAGGTGGACTCCCGACCCCCGCGGTCGGGCCACGTCTGACGCTTTCGTTTTGCAAGTCATCACAAGGAGATCTAAGGGCTGAACAGATTTTGGAAGCATCATTTGGTGCCGTCTGTGGGAAGGACTTGTAAAGCCATGGTGACTAGATCGGTAGCAGCCGCAGCAGCCGTTGCACAACGCAATACCGGTGTTCAAATTCCTGGAGGGAATAATCTAGATATTCCCCAGGGAAGTGTCACATCCCCCCAGCCGGTACCCTAACTGGCATACCCGAGGGAGTGATCCACAACCCAAAAGATCAAGTTTAGGAACGATCATATCCATTTCGCACAATAACATAATCAAAAGCAAGAACAAATCATAATGTTCAAGTAATTTATAATAAAAGTCAAGAAAGGATCTCAGAAAGATCATAAAAAAAATATCAGAGTGCGGGATAACAAGATACCAAAATCAAAAGACAACTGTAGAGTATAACGGAATTATACCCTACAAATACATGCAGAAGGTAGATCAAAATCTAAGTAAAGCTCTAAGCTAATACAAGTAAAGTAAAAGATAAGTCTAGAAGAAACAAAGGAAATCTAATCCACATCTTCAGTCAGCTCTTCTGGTTCTTCAGTCTTCATCTTCTTCACCTTGCGCTTCCTCATACGGGCCATCAAAGAAATCCAAACCTGTAGAGAAGTCTAACAACAGATTGTACAAAAAAAAGGAATGAGTTTCGAAAGAAACTCAGTAAGGCAAGTTAATCCATAACATCATAGATAACATGTGGCAAACCATAACAAGATGCAATGCAATATGAAACAGATAATGTATGAATGCATCTAAACTCTATGTATGCTGGTCTCTATGGTAGACATGCTTTAAGTCATAGCACCATACTTCTTTGGGAAGGTCCACTCACATCCTCAACCATTTAAGATATCTTGGATTCTCTCACGGATCATTTCACCGGTCTTGAGCAGCCGGTTGGTAATGGGTCCTGCATCCCTCGAGACAAACCATGGTAGGGGGTTAAGTCAACACACTCTCTCACAACCGTTTGGCATAAGTACTGGCGCATGTCAGGGAAAAGCCTAGCCCAATGCAAGTCATCTACTCAGTTACATCAACTCAGGTCTAGATACTTCCATTCCTCGTCCCTGACGATCCTTTCCGGTATCCTTTGCACTAGAGTCAGCGTATCCTATGGCACCGACCAACTCGGACTACGGACTCATCAACCCTATTGGTTATCCACATATGGTAAACGGGAAGCTCTCATGTCCTCTCACGGGTTGGTTACCGGTCTTGAGCGCCCATGAGCCCAAGTCTAGCCATATGCAACCCTCCAATAAATGGCCCCCACAATGTGATTCCCATCCTCTCACGGGTTGGTTACCGGTCTTGAGCGCCCGTGAATCCCCATTGCTACCACGGGTCGTTCGGTCTCAATACCCTTCCGAATCGGGTCTGATATAACAGGGGTGTATCCTAGCCAAACACCGCTAGACATCCCTAGGTATGACAACCATTGATTCGGGAAAGTGTCGATGGGCAACCCCGAAAACATCCCATACTATTTCCGATAATGTCCAAGGACAGAAGTGTCAAAAGGACACTTCCCAATCCCAAACCAAACTTAAGCAAACACATTCTCAGATCAGTCATGACATACACAACCAGTAGTTCATCATATAAAAGAGAATGTAAAAGCAACATCAG
This sequence comes from Hakea prostrata, assembly GCF_041222555.1. Taxonomy (NCBI): domain Eukaryota; kingdom Viridiplantae; phylum Streptophyta; class Magnoliopsida; order Proteales; family Proteaceae; genus Hakea; species Hakea prostrata. The sequence goes on from NC_142605.1 coordinate 12,644,008, forward strand.
ATTAAGTAGTAATAAGTAATTCATATAACATAAACAATGAAAAGATGATATAAATAAGTGCTACTGTTCCCACAGTAGGAGATCAGAACTAAAATACAATAACAATAGGTAATCTCATAGTTTCATAAAGTAGAAACCAGAGAACAAGCAATCTATGTAGTTAAGGAATCAACTGTCCTTACCTGATTATCGCCGAAGATAATCCAAAGATCAAAGAGAGAGACACCAAACATGGCAAATAAACCCCTAACAAGCATAGATATAACATTAGGAAAGATACCTAAAAGATCAGAGAGCAAAACGAATCAAATCGAGCGAAAATTGAAGCTACTGACTTCATTGGTCGATTGCCTTGGTCTACTGACCCAGTCGACCAATGAGTCGACCAATCGAGTCGATGACGGAATAGTGAAAACTGTTTTGGCCATAACTTCTTCGTTTGAAGTCGGATTGATCCGAAAATTCGAAGGGGAACTTCTTAGGATGTATTAGAATCATATGGGAAGATAAAATCATCAAGTCATGGTAAAAATATGGGTTCTTGATTTAACCCAAGAAATTAGGGTTTCAACCTTTATGGCTCTCATGAAAAGGTTATGATCACAGGAAGAAAGGGAATGGTTGCAATCAAGAACATAATAAGAAAATCTTGTTTAGGTTAATAGAAACATTATGGGAAGATAATCATGGTCAAAAGATGGGTTCTTGATCTAACCCAAGAAATTAGGGTTTCACCCTTATGGTTCCCATAAAAAGGTTAAGATCACGGGAGGGAGGGAATTGATGATTGGCCAATTACAACAAGAAGAATTAAAGAATATTGAATTTAGATCAACCTCCACATTACCCATGAGGTTTCCCTCACATGGGAGGTTACCAAAAAGGTTCTCGAGATAATCACCCAGGTTAGGGTTTCAAAGGATTAGGGTTAGGGTTTTCAAAGATTCCATCTGGGGGGTTGAGATCATGATGATGATCATAGATCTCAAGGAACAAGATGAGATCATGGAGTGGATGGTTGCAAGAGGGCATCATCTTCTTCCTGATCTCAGCCAAGAACAGATTAAAGAAAGAAAATCAGAGATGGAGAAGAAAGAAAAGAGAGTAGACATACCTTTGATGCGAGAGGAAGAAGATTACTTCAAGTCTTGTGAGAGATCACCAAGGAATGCAAGGGAATTGATTAGATTAGGGTTCTAACTCATTCCAGAGGCTTAGGAGGCGAAGTAATCCCGAGATTTGACTTAAATAGAGGAGACATGACCAAATTGGTAAATTCGGACACCATTGGTCGATTGGATTGGTCTCTTGGTCCAGTCGACCAATGAGTCGACCAATCAGGACAGACAAGGTTCAAACAGGGATTCGGAGGGCTATACAAGGTCAAATTGAGTGAGGTTTTCTTCTACGAGTCAATCAAGAAGTCTAGTTTCCAGAAATACCTTTGGATCAAGAATTGGAGTTCATTAGGTTCACCAACTAGGCTCATATTCTTCGATGCGCAAGCAGGATTTGACAGACATAGTTCAGCAACTTCGGACAGGGATTTGGAAGGTTATATGGGGTCAAATTGAGTGAGATTTTCTCCTACAAGTCCATCAAGAAGTTTAGTTTCGGGAAATATATTCAGATTGGGCACAGGAGTTCATTAGGTATTTCAACTAATTCACCCCTCTTCGGTGCGCAGATTCAAAACTAACACTGACAATGCTCTCAAGTGAGGGGCATCATCGACAATGTCCATGGGCTTGGGTTCCGACACCAAATCGTCAACCAAAAGGGTCTACAAGCAACAAGCTAAGATCAAATCAAGGTCCAACTTTAAGGTCAAACATTTAAACTAACCCTTCTCACACAAAAAAAAAAAAGAGTGGCGCCCCCGGGTTTTTTTTGGGGTTTTTCACAAGTCCTACCCCCTTTTGAGGTAAATTGTTGTCAAGGGGGGAAAATATCCCCAGAGACATTCCAAGATCAATTGAATCAAGTAAAGATTCAACTCTTGGAGGTGAGTCAAGCATTCTGCATGCTCACAAAACGGGTGGTATTACCACAAGAACCTGATCATCGCGATTCAGGGAGGCGTGCATTGCCATGCGATCAAAGATTGGCTGATGATCGGAATATCGGTCAAAACTTTTGTGAAGGTGATCGAGGGCCTAGGAGGATGGACGATCAACCTAGGTGGGACGATCGGTTCGACAGACCACATGAAAGTACAACCGATTCAAATACAAGGTTGGATACAGGGGTGAGAACTCACTCACCAATTGTTAGACAAACCGTTCGTCATGATCGAGCAGTTCGCGATGAGCGGAATGTTCGTGATGGATGGGCCGTTCGTGATGATCGGATAACTCGTGATGATCGTGTTGTTCGAGGTCGTGATCATAATGCTGAAGATCACTCGATTCATATTGGTCAGGAATTGGCCAATATCAATAAAAAACTAGGGCAGTTGGCTAGGGGAAGGATAACCGAGGATATTTACTCAGTTATTCGGAAGACCCCCTTTGCAGAGCCAATTGCGGGATATCAGTTTCCCCACAACTTCTGTTTGCCTACATTTTCTACATTCGATGGCTCCGGAGATCCTACGGCCCACATTGGGTATTATCAACAGACCATGGCAGTTGCAGGTAATTCTGATGAAATTCTCTGCAGGGTTTTTGGTTCATCTTTAATTGGAGCAGCACAAAAGTGGTTTTCAAACCTCCCATCTGGAAGGATCGTAAACTTTGATGAGTTGGCACGCAAATTCATCAGGCGTTTCCAGAGTGGAATCTAGGTCAAGAAAACGGAAGAAACCTTGTTTACCATCAGACAAGGAAAGAGCGAATCGATCAGAGAGTTTCTAAAAAGATTCAACAAAGTAACGATGGAGATAGAGAATTTGGATGAGCAAGTAGCTAAAACTGCTCTATTCACTGGACTCACTAACCGAAAACTCCTAGAGCTATTACTACAGGATATGCTTGCAACTTATGCTGAGTTAGTACAGAGATGCCAAAAGCAGGCTGAAGTCATGGAGATCTTAGATGCACGCCAGGGAGACAATAAAGCCTCCACTAAGGAACAGAAGGCTCCTGAGCAAAAGCAGAAGCCAAAGAAAATTGTTAGCGATCGGGTTGGAAAATCTCAGGCTTGACGGCAGAGATCTCTCGGTAAAAGTGAGTATACTCCATTGAATGCTCCTCGGGCTGATATTCTGAATATCATCAAAAGGCGAATATTTTGAAGTGGCCACCAAAAATTCCTTTGAAGCCTGGAGAGCAGCAGGATCGAGAAAAATATTGCCGATTCCACAAGGACTATGGTCATTATACAAATGACTGTTCGTCATCTAAAAGCAGATATTGAGAGATTAATATTTCAGGGACATTTGTCCAATTTGTTAGCAGAAGAAGGGAGGAGCCACGTGAGCCACGCGGGGCTGCCCCTAAAAGGGATCGTTCGGTTAGTTCAGAACGATCAAAGGAGGCTCCAAAGTCTAAGAAAGAAAAGGAGGTGATTGATGCTACTCGATCACCGATCCTTACAATTTTCGAAGGTTCAGAACCCGAATCACTCCGGAGTTTAAAGACAAAATCTAAATTTGTTGGAACCGAAGAGACGCAGAAGCAGAAGAGGCCAAACGGCGAAGATTCTATCACCTTTGGCGAGGAGGATGAAAGAGGTGTTTGTCTACCTCACGATGATGCCATAGTCATCAAGGTAGAGATTGCGCGCCGACAAGTGCATAGAGTTTTGGTTGGTACAGGGTCTGCAGCTGACATAATTTCTTATGAAGTGTATCAAAAGTTGAGGGTGGATGAGGACTTGATGGAGCCATCATCCACGCATTTATATGGTTTTGCAGGATCATTTGCAGTGGCGGAAGGATCTGTCTAGTTGGACTTATCTATTGGAAGTTTTCCCAAGGAGACGACCATCCGAATCAATTTTTTGGTGGTTCGGGAACTGCCAGCTTATAATGTTATCCTCGGGCAACCATCTTTATCCAAGATAGGTGCTATTGTTCGACGAAACACTTGAAGATAAAATTCCAGACTGACATGGGAATTGGTCAAGTTTCCTCTGACTAGAGGATCTCTTGGCAATGTTACGTTGCCTATTTAAAAGACAAGGAAGGCCCGAGGAGGGTGACTACCCTACCTATAGAAATTCGAGATGATCGGGAAGAAGCAGAAATGCAAAGGCCCGAGCCAGTGGAAAAGCTGGAACAAATCCAACTGTGTACTGAGGATGAGAAAAATATTACTTATATCGGGTCTGAGCAACTGGAGGAATTCAAGGAAGATGAGTTGAAGTTTTTCTTCAACCAGAATAATGACGTATTCGAATGGTCTGCCGAAGACATGCCAAGAATTGATCGGGTTGTTGCAGAGCACAAACTCTGGATAGATCCGAAGGTGAAACCAGTTATCCAGAAAAGGAGAAATTTCTCCATTGAAAAGTACGAAGCCGTTCGGGGCGAAGTTGAAAAACTGAAGAATTCTGGTTTCATAGAACCAATTGAATGCCCAACGTGGTAATGGTCAAGAAGGCAAATGGAAAGTGGAGGATGTGTACAGACTATACAGACCTCAACAAGGCTTGCCCTAAAGATTGCTATCCGTTGCTTCGGATTGATCTCTTGATAGATGCGACTGCAGGATATGAAACTCTAAGTTTCATGGATGCCTACTCAGGGTATAATCAGATCCTTATGAATAAGGAAGATGAGAAGTTCACGGCTTTCATGGCTGATCGTGAAAGCTACTATTACAAAGTCATGCCATTTGGCTTGAAAAATGCAGGAGCTACATATCGAGGGGCCGTCAACAAGATTTTCAAGGATTTAATCGGGAAAAATGTTGAAGCTTATGTTGATGACATGCTAGTAAAGAGCTTTACAAAAGCAAATCATATTGAAGATTTAACTGAGGTATTTTCAGTACTATGAAAGTATCAAATGAAGCTGAATCCAGAAAAGTGCGCCTTTGGAGTTTCTTCAGGCAAATTTTTGGGTTTCATGGTGTCACAGAGGGGTATTGAGGCTAATCCTACCAATATACAAGCTCTAATTGGCATGGAAGCTCCCAAAACTGTTCGTGATGTGCAGTGTTTAATAGGGAGAATTGTCGCTTTGAATCGTTTCATCTCCAAGTCTGGAGAGAAATGTTTACCGTTCTTCAAGGCACTCAAAGATTTGAGGGGCAGCAAGGAAACAAAGTGGATTGAAGAATGCCAGAAAGCTTTCGAGGAATTAAAGGAGGCACTGGGACAACCACCACTTTTGTCCTGACCAGAGAAGGGGGAAATCTTACAGCTATACCTAGCGGCGTCCCTTTCAGCGGTCGTACTTGTTTGTGAGAAAGATAAGAAACAGTGGCCAATTTACTATGTGAGTCACGTATTACTTGATATGGAGACACAATATTCGTAGATTGAGAAGCAGGCTTTGGCTCTCATGATGGCCGCCAGGAAGCTATGGCCATACTTTCAGGCTCATCCAATAGAGGTATTTACAACTTTCCCTCTTAGTAAAGTTCTTAATAAACCTGATTTGTCTGGAAGGATGGTGGCCTGGTCGGTCGAACTCAGTGAGTTCCAAGTGAGTTTTAACCCCAGAATGACAATCAAAGCTCAGGCATTAGCCGATTTTGTAGTAGAAACTACTGCACCAGTGGAGACCACTATTGAAGATCCCATTATACCAACCATTTGGGAGGTATATGTGGATGGCTCAAGTAATAAGGATGGAGCAGGAGCTGGAATTCTATTGAAAAGTCCAGCAGGATTTATCATTCGATATGCTTTGAGATTTGCATTCGAAGCTAGTAATAACGAAGCAGAATATGAAGCCCTAATAGCTAGACTTCGGTTGTCAAAAGCATTGTCCATTGCAGATGTTACTATTTATAGTGACTCTCAACTTATAGTCAACCAAGTCCAGGGGGAGTATGGTATTAAAGAACCTCGCCTGCAGAAATATCAAGAGATTGTGCAGGCATTTCAAAAGCAATTTCGGAATTTGAAGATATCTCAGATTCCGAGGACTGAAAACACAGTGGCAGATGAGCTATCCCGATTAGCTAATGCCAAAGAAAAAAATCTAGACCCTTCGGTCTACATTGAAGAGATAACATTTCCAAGTTATCATGAGAAAGAAATTTCCTATATTGAAGCAGAGCGTTGCTGGATGGATCCGATAGTCGAATAACTGAGAGATGACAAACTACCCGAGGATCTGAAAGAGGCAAGATTGATCAAGATACGATCAACAAGATTTGTCATTCAGAATGGAAGACTATACAAAAGATCTTATTATGGACCCCTTATGAGATGTATAGGTCCTGAAGGAGCAAAATCAGCTTTGGCTGAAGTTCATAAAGGAATTTGTGGGGCTCACATGGGTGGACGAGCCCTGGCACACAAAATTCTAAGACTTGATTTATATTGGCCTAAGATCCAGGAGGCTGTTATGGAGTATGTTCGTCAATGTAGCAATTGTCAAATTCATGCTACGGTATCGAAACGCCCAGCGGAAACCATGACTTCAATTCTAGATCCCATCCCCTTTGCGATGTGGGGAATTGATATCATGGGCAAGTTCACAAAGGCATCAGGCGGACGGGAATATCTGATAGTAGCAATTGATTACTTCACAAAATGGGTTGAAGCCAGTGCTCTGGCAACAATCACTAAGAAAAAGTGGAGAAATTTGTGCTTGAGTCAATCATATATCCCTTTGGGATTCCGAAGATTATCGTTACTGACCATGGTACTCAGTTCGACTGTCCACAATTTGAGCAATTTTGTGGAACTTATATGATCGAGCATCGTATGTCCTCAGTGGCATACCCCCAGAGCAATGGACAGGTAGAAGTTACTAACCGAACGCTGCTGGAAGGAATAAAGAGAAGACTACAAGCTGACAAGGCTTTATGGGTCGAAGAACTTCATAATGTACTGTGGGCTTATAGAACTACGGTTTGAACACCCACAGGAGAAACTCCATTCAGGTTAGCATATGGGTCCGAAGCGTTGGCACCTGTGGAGATAATGGCGGGGACATTACGGGATCGAGAGTTTGAGGAAAAAGAGAACGAGCAAGGACTGCTTGATAGTCTTGATTTGTTGGACGAAGTTCGGGCAAAGGCAATAGCATGAACTCAACATTATCAAAGAAGGATAGCATCACATTATAATACTCGAGTAAAGAATCGTCGGTACTTAGCAGGAGATTTGGTGTTGAGAAACACCTTAGCTTCCGACCCACGCCACCAAAGAAAATTGGACCCTTCCTGGGAAGGACCTTATATGGTTGTAAAACCATTTGGTTCAGGAGCTTACAAGCTGAAGAACATCAACACCCAGAAAGAGTTGGATCGTTCGTGGAATGCCAGGCATCTCAAAATTTTTTATCCTTGATGATGATTTCAATTTTGTTCGTGATGTAACCATTTTCAACTCAATCAATGCAATTATTGGCTTTCAACAAATTACCTTTTGATTGGGGGGCATCATACACCACATTCAAGAACAAAATCCGACTATAAGGCATCAGTTTAAAACCCGAGTGAGTTCCTTCAAGACTTATTGTATTTCTCAGGAAATCCTTAAGTAAATGCATCGGTTTAAAACCCGAGTGAGTTCCTTCAAAACTTATTGTATTTCTCAGGAAATCCTTAAGTAAAGGCATCGGTTTAAAACCCAAGTGAGTTCCTTCAAGACTTATTGTATTTCTCAGGAAATCCTTAAGTAAAGGCATCGGTTTAAAACCCGAGTGAGTTCCTTCAAGACTTATTGTATTTCCCAGGAAATCCTTAAGTAAAGGCATCGGTTTAAAACCCGAGTGAGTTCCTTCAAAGACTTATTGTATTTCTCTGGAAATCTTTAAGTAAAGGCATTGTTCTAAGCAATTAAGACCTAGTGCAACAACGGTTCAAGTGACTAGCAAAGTTCGGGATGAAGTTAATTTCTTATTTCTTCAAAAGACTGAAAGAGGCCAATCTTTACATCAATGAGATTACAAGAGTTGGATACAATCTCCGGTCAGAAAAGAAAGTCATCATCGGTGATAATTAAGAAGTCATACAAGATCAGCACAACTTTGCAAGAACAAACACATGAGCCAAGCATCGGTATGGATTCAAGAAAAAGAAGAGGAGAAATGAGGATTACAAAAAGCATTTCAGTATGTATAAAATCCTCTGCAATTTCATACTCTTTGTCCAGCTTGTCCAGAAGAAGTATGGTCCTCGACCAAACTTGCATTCAAGGCGAGCTCTTCATAATTGAATCCTTCCAGGGGAGAATAAACAGGAGAATCTTCTAGATAATGCATAATATCCGGATCAGAAGGCGGAGGATTAGTCTTATTTTTTGTTCAGTCAAGAGAAGGAAGACCCAGGTTGGTAAACACTTCAGGATGGCAAACAGCACTGTAGGGAGTCGTGTCAAAATGAGGATTTTTCCTTAATATCAATTCCCATACTTCGTTCTCACCGTCTCAGTACGCCTGCAAGTTATAAGCATTCAGCATATCAACAAAGGGCTTATTGTGTAAATACTTGAAGACGCAGGCTCTGTGAACGTCAGTTGGAAGGGATTCGGGCAAAGGAATGACAGCTTGCCTTTGAGGTAACGCTTCATATCCTTTGGCTCCTGACTTTCCAACTCCTCACTCCAGTTGCCGGATCTTCTCCCTGGCATCATCCAAGTCTGACTGGAGACGATCGATCACCGAATTCTTTTCTCCTCCAACCTCCCAAGCTAATTTCCTAAGGCGAGCAATCTCAGCTTCTTTAGCTTTAGAGATTTCCCGAAGCCTGGAAACTTCATTGCTCAGCTTCCTGAGCCTAGAGGTTGCTTCCACTTGGTTGTGGAAGTTACCAGTAAGTGTCACATCCTCCCAGCCGGTACCCTATCTGGCATACTCGAGAGTGTGATCCACAGCCCGAAGATCAGGTATCGAGTAATCAACCTCCCACATAAACAATAACATAATCATGAACAATCATAATAAAAGTGCGGAAGATAAACCATAGATCCAATAAGGAAAGAATGAATCATAAATAAATCAGAATACTAGATATAATCTGAGTGTCAAAACAGATAAGTAAAGTGAGGCAAAAATCCCACTCTACAACCAGCGGAAAAGTAGCTCTAAAAGAGAATAAACTAGACAAAATCTAATCCCAGTAGCAAGTACAATGGGTAACTAAATTGTTCTCCACTTTATAGACAACATCCTTATAAGTGTAAATCTCATAAATGGCACAAGGACGCTTCCACTCAATGGTCGGACTAAGCATCGTACGGAGCATAACCACTCGCGGGATCTTCGATGTAATTGTGGTAACCGCAATCACCTTCCCGGAGATATGCCTCTTCGCCTTGCGCTTCTTCATAGGGACCGTCATAATACTCGCACCTGCAGGGATAGTCTAACAAACATTGTACAATAAAGGAATGAGTTTCAAAGAAACTCAGTAAGGCAGTTAAATCCATAATATCATAAATGGCAAGATTTCAGAACAAACATAAATGCAATGTGATAGGAGACAAGCAATGAATGAATGAATCTAACTCTATGTATGCTGGTCTCTATTGGCAGACATGCTTTAAGTCATAGCACCGTACTTTTTTAGGAAGGTCTCAATCACTCATCATCAGTTGGTAATGGGTCCGGCATCCCTCGGGACATTCCATGGCTGGGGGTTAAGTCACCACTCTCTCACATCACCATTGGTCTAAGTACCGGCGCATGTCAGGGTAAAGCCTAGCCAAATGCAAGTCTTCTACTTAGTTACATCAAGTCAGATCCAGATACGTCCATTTCTCGTCCTTGACGATCCTTTCCGGTATCCTTCACACTAGAGTCCTCATAGTCCCTGACTACGGACTCATCAACCCTATTGATCATCCACATATGGTAAACGGGAAGCTCTCACGTTCTCTCACGGGTTGGTTACCGGTCTTAAGCGCCCGTGAGCCCAAGTCTAACCATATGCAACCCTACCAATAAATGGCCCCCACAATGTGATTCCTGTCCTCTCACGGGTTGGTTACCGGTCTTGAGCGCCCATGAATCCCCATTGCTACCACGGGTCGTTCGGTCTCAATACCCCTCCGATTAGGGTCCGACATAACAGGACATCCTAGCCAAACACTACTAGACAATCCTAGATATGTCATCCAACAGTTTAGGAAGGTGTCCAGAGGGCATCTCCGGAAACATCCCATAATATTCCCGTAGTAGACCAAGGACAGAAGTGTCAAAAGGACACCTCTCCTTTCCAAACCATACTTAAGCATACACAAGCATCAATTCATATCATCACATATTTGGTAACTTCATATATGGAAAGAAATCAATAATTACAATTAACTTATATATAACTGGTAAGTAAATCATACATGAGTCAATTCAATATAAATAAGTAATGCTACTGATATCAAGACAGTACCACAGTAGTATAACATTATAAGAATCTAATTAAAGAAATAAATTAACAAGATTCAAATATAGAAACTAAGATATGCAATTTATGTTGTTAAAGAAGTAACCATCCTTACCTTTTATAACTCGCAAAGGAATCCTAAGAAATCAAGTAAGATCTTGGCAAACTTGAGAAGAAGGTCCTAAACAAGTTTATACAACATATTAGGAAAGATCCCTAACAGAAAAGATACCAAAACATCCAACACAGACCAATTCTGGAGTTGCTGTACTCATTGGTCGAGTGGATCGGTCGACTGGTCCAGTCGACCAATGCAGACAGTAGCCTAAAAAAAACAGAGTTTTAAGATATGAAATCCGAATTTGGTGGTTCAAAAGGGTACTAATCAAGGGGTAAACTACATCAGTAGTATTCTAACATATAGGGGACCTCAAAACACCAATCCAATCAAGACATCAAGATCCAAATTAGGAAACAAAAAGTTACCATAATTAGATCAACCATGGATCTTGATGAATTCGAAATAGAAATCAAAGACAAGAACAATAGGAGGATGGATCATTGCTTCAGGTAAAGGTATCATGAAAACATACTTAGATCTTCAAGGAAATAGGCTTAAAAACATAAATCTAAATAAGGAAACAAAACCTACCATATATGTAACTATCATGATTCATGAAGAACACATAGTATGGTAGAAGAGAACAACTAGAGATTGATAGATCATGGATCATGAAAAGAAAACACAGCAATTAGCTACTAGCATGATCAATATAGAAGATCCAAGGAGATCAGAATTCAAATCAGAAGTTTAACAAAGATTAGATCATGGTTTGATCATGATTCCTTCAAAAGCTTGCAATGATCATGGTTAAGATCATTGTTCTAGCCTTTAATCCTTAGGATGATCATGAGAGACAAGTCCAGAGATGTTTGCAACAGAGAATGCAACATCTCCTCTACTGTCTCAACTCAAAAAGGAAAGAAAAACAGAGATGGAGGAGAAGAAGAGAGTGTAGACATACCTTTTGATGAAAAGGAAGAGTTTCGACGAAGATCCGTCATGAAAATCACCAAGGATGCAAGGGAGATGACTTGCAGAGGTCTTTGGTTCGTTCCAAAGAGTTTGGAGGCAGCAAATACGAGTAGACTCGAGATTGGACTTAAATAGAGCAAGAAAAACCTAATTGCCAAAGACAGCACTCATTGGTCGAGTGGATTGGTCAACTGGTCCAGTCGACCAATCAGTCGACCAATGCCGACAAGGAATTCCAAAACAGGAATTGAAGACCCAGATCAAATCCAATCCTAAAGGGGTTTTGCACACATGTCAAGTGACTTACCTAATAGGTAGAAATGCCTTCAAACCAAGATAGAGAGCACTCCAAGTCCATCAACTAATCCGATCTTCGTCAAGATTCAGTTTCCATAAATAGAACTTCATCATCAACTTTCATGGATTCAAAGCCAGACACCAAGTCCTCCACTGGGATGGCCCAAAGCTGACTTCTTACTTTACTTCGGGTCATCGGACCTACAAATAAAAAGGTTTCCGGGTCAAGGTTAGGGTTGGGTTTTACAGTAAGACTCCTGCAAACAACTTCCGAGTTAAAAAGGAGCAGAAGAGTAACCTTCAGAATCAAAAGATAATGAAGAAAGACTTACATCACCATTGACTTCATAAAGACCTCGTCTGGAAGTTTGGAAATAACTGCGCTCTCAGAAGTCATTCGAGCAGCAGTGCACCATTCCATCGCTTTGTCAAACTCGTTTGACACTAATTCAGGCGAAGGATGAGAAGGATGAGCTACATCAAGAGAAGGATGAGCTGCATCACTTGCCAACCGAAGACGCTTCCTAGTGGCAAAATCCTCCGGCTCCAAACGAGAGGCAGAGGATGCCAAACAAGCTCTAGAGTTGGAAATAGAAGCAACACCTGTTGGGACCACACCTTCATCAGATGCCAACATAGTTGCCTCAGATGCCCGAAGAGTCTCCTTCGGGGATGCACGAACGGTCTCTACAGTAGGGGCATCAGCAGCGCCATCAACAATGGAGTGATCAAGATCTTCCTGGGAAGAACGGGCGATCACTTCAGGCAGAAGAGACGTAGGGGTGACATCAATAGAAGCTATGGGAATCTGACTTGAAGATTCACCAACAGCGGTCGCCTTACGTTTAGAGGATTCACCAGATGAAACCACCTCACTGGTCCCATCCACCGACGATGGAACGATTTTCTTACAAGATTTCACTCTGATAAAGTTCAGATCGATTCTGGGAGCCACTGTGTACACAGAAAAAGCCGTATCAGTACAAAAAATCAACAACGCAAGAAACGAAGGAAAACCCTAGTTCTCTGTCAGATATGCATTACTCAGAATACCCATTAAATAAACCCCAAGTATTACTACTGTGCAGTTTACTCAGGGGGAAGGGGAAGAGATTGGTGATAGCAAAATGCTCACTTGTTCAGAAGCTGATAGAGTTATTGTTGGAGTACGAGGAATACTGAAGCAAGCAGGAGGACGGAATGTCGCTTTTGCAAATCTAACTTGTAGATAGCAGGATAGAAGGAGAGTACCCTCGAAGGCTTTAAATAGCCTCAGGTATTAAGACGACGGTTGAGAGCCAAAGGCAACCAATGGCTCAGATCGAAAAAATGCTTCGAAATCTTCAACAAGCAAGATCAACGGTCAAAAGGAAGCCACGTGGAAACAAGCACCTGATACGAGAATACCTCCAACCGTCGCACCGCCATTGCGATAATGGATGTATTACCAATTCATTGGAAACAGTGAATGGTATACCAAAGCAAGAAAACGTTTGGACTTCGTAGGTAGCAGAAGGGAAACGTGTAGACTTTGCAATAAATGAAGGAGTAAGGAAGAATAAAGGCTAAGGCATATTTCCAAACCATCTCTTCATGGTATCTTTACAAGATTATCATTCGTCGAGGAATGTGAAGTTAAGTGATAAGTTTTATCATTTATATTTTGATATTCAAGACAAGCATTCGATAGGAGACGAGGAAGTATTAAGGCAAACATGGAAGAAGTATCTATTCATTAACAAGGAGGTCAATCTTTACAAAAAAAAAAAAGAAGATAACTCCCTAAGCCTCTTCCTCATTGTTGCTCGAGGAGCGCTGTACAGGAGAGCTTTTCTCAGGATCCTGAGAAGAGCCTTCCTCAGGATTGTCGTTGTCAGAGTCCTCTTCAGCAGCAGCCTGTGACTCGGCCTGTGACTTTTCCTCTTGGAGTGGCGGTTCATCAGCAAGATATTCCTCATATTTTGGGTCAGCTGGAAAAGGATCATCCTCTTCCCGAGCCCAGTCAAGGAGATCCATGTCTAACTTCCCGAAGACCTCTTTGTGACACACCTCACAAAAGGGAGCTGTATCAAAGGAAGGGATGGATTCAAGAATTTTTTCCCATACGTCATTTTGCCCCAAACGGTAGGCTTGGATGTTGAAGGCACCCAGTAGTTTGGAGAAAGGTACGTTGTTCAGGTACTTCCGAACACAATCCTTTCGAAGCTCTGTCTTGATATGCTCGGGCTTGCTAGGAATCGCCAACTTCAAGTATTCTTCATTCTCTGCACACTTAAATTCAAGTCTGTCACCGAACAATGTGGCAGCTGCTTTCTGCTTCTTAGCCTCGTGCTCGGCAGCAACAATGCGAGCCGTTGAAGAGTCGAGGGCCTCCTTTAGGGAATTCATTTCCTTGTCATGCTTTCTTTGCAGCTCCTTGGCAGCTACCATCAGCCAGTCTATCTCAGAATTGGCCTTGGCCAAATTCTCTTCACAGGTCTGCAGCAAGGAGCCATTGCGGCCAACCCGGCTCAATGCTTCCATGTGCTGATAAAAGCTCAACACAACATTCCTGGGGAAGAGGAGATTATCAGAAGAAGTCATAAGAGATTATGAAAAAGTGAACAAGCAGGAAGACCGGTACCTTGTGGACTGACTAACAAGGGCGTCATCGTCCAGGGCTTCAAATTTCCGACGATCAGAAGGTATAAGATTGAGGGAGCTCCATTCTGCAGCTTTCTCAGGGTCTTGTGTCACCCTATCGGTCAGCTTCAGGGTCCACTGAGGGGTGAAGACCTCCTCACAATCCTCGGAATTTTTGGATTTTTTATGGGAGGAAGCATAAACTATATCATGCTTCCTTTTGGTTTGAGCAGAGGAGGAAACATTTGACCTCTCCACCATCGGTTTCTTCCCTTTACCCGAAGCATCAGCCACGGGCTTGATGTTCCTGATACCTCTGTAAGAAGGGTCGGGAGAGGGAACAGAAGATTCTTGATTAGTGGTTAAGGCTCTGGGCGACCGTTGCTCAGCTGTCACAACGGCCCTAGCGGCCTTCACCCGCAGGTTCTCAGGGTTCATTCTTGGAGGCACTGCAAAGAAGAATAAGAGTCAGAATTATGAAAAGACGTATCACTTCAGTAAAGTTAAGCATGATGGTTAGAAGCTCACAATGAGCCAAGCCCCAGTACTGAAGGATGGAGTTATACTCCACCTCAAGTCCATGTATCTCCTGATACCATGGAATTGATTTGATCTTCCTGATGGCCACCTCGTCTTCTTTGGATAAGGGAAGGCCCCGGTTACTTTCAGAATAGGAAGTACACTGTTTCCAGACGGTCGGGAAGTTGAGATCTGACTGAGGCGCTCCACAGAAGAAGTATCGTTCGCGCCATCGTTTGTGATTGGAAGGGCAAGTTCCTTTGGCAAGAATGCTGCCCCTCCAATCAAGTTCAGCCTTATTGCGTTTGGAAAGAAAAACCCAGCCGGGAGGATGGGAGATAGAAATAATATGAAAGTGCACAAAAAGAGAAAGAGATGGCATAACGCCAAGTTCAAAACACAAACCCAAGAAGTCGACGATGAGACGCCAGCTATTGGGAAGGAGCATTCCAGGGCAGATGTCCCAATGATTCAGAATGGCTGAAAACAAAGGATTGAAAAAAGGAAAGCGAACCCCGCTTTCTAGTGCATCTATGTACAGGGAAAACTCGCCCGAAAGGGTCGAATCAACCCTCTCATCAGAATGGGGAGCCCTAATATGATAAGAAGAAGGAAAATCAAAATCCTGGATTGCTGAAAGAAGGGTTTCCTCCTTGTAAGCGAAGGGGACAGAGCCAGGTCCGCCATTAGACCTAGAGGTTTGTTTTGACTGCCTAGAAGACTCGACAGTCACCCTAGGAGTTTTGGAAGATCCAGACTCAGGAAGGGCGGAGGAAGTTTCAGCTTTTCTCCCTAAACTTTTTTGGGAAACTTCAGCAAATTCGCATTAGAGGATAGTTAGGGTTTTGTTATCACTATCCGACTGTTTGGAAGGAAGGGAAGCAAAAGCTTCGTTACCACTACTATTACTGGCACTGGGTACCAGAGAAACCCTATTATCTGCCATTACTAGTTTCAGTAAGGTACAAAAAGAAAAAGACTGGAGACAGGAAGTTTAAACTTTGCAAAAGGATCAGTAAACTTACTGATTCAGCGAAGCAAAGGCTCGAGAGCGAGAAGGCATGAAGCAGACGACGAAGGTTCAAATTCCAGACAAGAAGAATGAAACCTACGAAGACAACGAACCGCTTTTAAAACACCCGCACGAGTGTTCGGGGATCTGAACAATCGAGATTGATTCAGCATCAACGGTCGAGATTAGAAGACATTTTGAAAGTTTGAACTCATGAATTCAAAACAGGGGTTCGAAAACCGTCGCTTAGATTACGTGAGCCACGATAGGTCGACTGCAAAGAGACGCGTGGCATTGCCCTCACAACGCTGGAGGAAAAGTGACCACCACATTAAATGTGATATGACATTTAATGCGATACGCAAAGACTATTGCCTGACGAAGAACCCAGTTAAAAACCAAGCCCTCGGGATCAACTGAACGCTTGGTCTGAGGGGCTTGTGATACGGAGGAAACATGATTGAACCGGGTTCATACTCGATTTGACCCTCGACCCCAGTCGAGACGGAGGGAACCAACTCGCTTCCGAGTGAACTGGATCCAGAAGATAGCTTGCTGAGGAAGAAAACTAAATCAGCTACCAGCATGCCCTAATCCGACTTATGGATTAGGTTAATTACCCTAATGACGGCAGACACAAATTGGCGGCTGCCACTTATCATCATTGAAGGGATAATCATCAAATAACCTAGAGGTTATCTCAGGAGTCCTCTACTAGGTCAAACTAGTAGAAGTCTATCGCTCAACAGATCTAACTGTTAAGATCCAATGACTACCCGAAGAAGGCTCGAGTGCATCTAATGAAGGAGATTCGAAGGTACACTCTATATAAACCTTACTTGCCTACGAGGTGAGGGGGACTCAGATCCACATACACACTGGTAGACGTAAACTATCAGAGGCTTACGATCTAGATCACTTTTTCCGTTTTTCCTTAGCTTTGTACTTCTAGCAGAGCCGTTTGTAAAACCCAGCCCTAACCTTGACCCGGGAACCTTGTTATTTGTAGGTCCGATGACCCGAAGTAAAGTAAGAAGTCAGCTTTGGGCCATCCCAGTAGAGGACTTGGTGTCTGGCTTTGGATCCATGAAAGTTGATGATGAAGTTCTATTTATGGAAACTGAATCTTGATGAAGATCGGATTAGTTGATGGACTTGGAGTGCTCTCTATCTTGGTTTGAAGGCATTTCTACCTATTAGGTAAGTCATTTGACTTGTGTGCAAAACCCCTTTAGGATTGGATTTGATCTGGGCCTTCAATTCCCTGTTTTGGTTTTGCTGTCAGCATTGGTCGACTGATTGGTCGACTGGGCCAGTCGACCAATCCACTCGACCAATGAGTGCTGTCATTGGCAATTAGGTTTTTCTTGCTCTATTTAAGTCCAATCTCGAGTCCACTTCGTATTTGCTGCCTCCAAACTCTTTGGAACGAACCAAAGACCTCTGCAAGTCATCTCCCTTGCATCCTTGGTGTTTTCTTGACGGATCTTCATCGAAACTCTTCCTTTTGCATCAAAAGGTATGTCTACTCTCTCTTCTTCTCCTCCATCTTTGTATTTTCTTTCCTTTTTGAGTTGAGACAGTGAGGAGATGCTGCATTCTCTGGTTGCAAACATCTCTCGGACTTGTTCTCATGATCATCCTAAGGATTAGAGGCTAGAACAATGATCTTAACCATGATCATTGCAAGCTTTTGAAGGAATCATGATCAAACCATGATCTAACCTTGTTAAACTTCTGATTTGTATTCTGATCTCCTTGGATCTTCTATTTTGATCATGTTAGTAGTTAATTACTGTGTTTTCTTTTCATAATCCATGATCTATCAATCTCTAGTTGTTCTCTTCTACCATACTATGTGTTCTTCATGAATCATGGTAGTTACATATATGGTAGGTGTTATTTCCTTATTTAGATTTATGCTTCTAAGCCTATTTCCTTGAAGATCCAAGTATGTTTTCATGATACCTTTACCTGAAGCAATGATCCACCCTCCTATTGTTCTTGTCTTTGATTTCTATTTCGAATTCATCAAAATCCATGGTTGATCTAATTATGGTAACTTTTTGTTTCCTAATTTGGATCTTGATGTCTTGATTTGATTAGTGTTTTGAGGTCCCCTATATGTTAGAATACTACTGATGTAGTTTACCCCTTGATTAGTACCCTTTTGAACCACCAAATTCGGATTTCATATCTTAAAACTCTGTTTTTTTAGGCTACTGTCTGCATTGGTCGATCGATTGGTCGATCGGACCAATCGACCAATCCACTCGACCAATGAGTTCAAAGAACTCCGACAATTGGTCCGTGTTGGATGTTTTGGTATCTTTTCTGTTAGGGATCTTTCCTAATATGTTGTATATACTTGTTTAGGACCTTCTTCTCAAGTTTGCCAAGATCTTACTTGACTTCTTAGGATTCCTTTGCGAGTTATAAAAGGTAAGGATGGTTATTTCCTTAATTACATAGATAGCATGAATCTAGTTTCTATATTTGAATATTATGGATATGTTTCCTAAATTAGATTCTTACAATGATATACTACTGTTGTATAACTTTGATTACAGTAGCATTGCTTATTCATATTAAATTAATTCATGTATGATTTACTTACCAATTATATACAAGTGATTGTAATTATTGATTCCTTTCCATATATGAAGTTACCATATATGTGATGATATGAATTGATGCATGTGTATGCTTAAGTATGGTTTGGAAAGGAGAGGTGTCCTTTTGACACTTCTGTCCTTGGACTACTACGGGAATATTATGGGATGTTTCCGGAGATGCCCTCTGGACACCTTCCTAAACTGTTGGATGACATATCTAGGATTGTCTAGTAGTGTTTGGCTAGGATGTCCTATTATGTCAGACCCTAATCGGAGGGGTATTGAGACCGAACGACCCGTGGTAGCAATGGGGATTCATGGGCGCTCAAGACCGGTAACCAACCCGTGAGAGGACAGGAATCACATTGTGGGGGCCATTTATTGGTAGAGTTGCATATGGTTAGACTTGGGCTCACGGGCGCTTAAGACCGGTAACCAACCCGTGAGAGGACGTGAGAGCTTCCCGTTTACCATATGTGGATGATCAATAGGGTTGATGAGTCCGTAGTCAGGGACTATGAGGACTCTAGTGTGAAGGATACCGGAAAGGATCGTCAGGGACGAGGAATGGACGTATCTGGATCTGACTTGATGTAACTAAGTAGAAGACTTGCATTTGGCTAGGTTTTACCCCGACATGCGCCAGCACTTATACCAAATGGTTGTGAGAGAGTGTGTTGACTTAACCCCCGCCATGGTTTGTCCCGAGGGATGAAGGACCCATTACCAATCGGCTGCTCAAGACCGGTGAAATGATCCGTGAGAGAATCCAAGATATCTTAAATGGTTGAGGATGTGAGTGGACTTTCCTAAAGAAGTACGGTGCTATGACTTAAAGCATGTCTGCCAATAGAGACCAGCATACATAGAGTTAGATTCATTCATTCATTGCTTGTCTCATGTCGTATTGCATTTATGTTTGTTCGGAATCCCGCCATTTATGTTATTATGGATTTTAATCGCCTTACCGAGTTTCTTTGAAACTCATTCCTTTATTGTACAATGTTTGTTAGACTATCCCGCAGTACCGAATACTATGACGGTCCCTATGAAGAAGCGCAAGGCGAAGAGGCATATCTCCAGGGAAGGTGATTGCGGTTACCACAATTACACTGAAGATCCCGCGAGTGGTTATGCTCCGTACGATGCTTAGTCCGACCATTGAGTGGAAGCGTCCTTGTGCCATTTATGAGATTTACACTTATAAGGATGTTGTCTATAAAGTGGAGAACAATTTAGTTACCCAATGTACTTGCTACTGGGATTAGATTTTGTCTAGTTTATTATCTTTTAGAGCTACTTTTCCGCTGGTTGTAAAGTGGGATTTTTGCCTCACTTTACTTATCTGTTTGATACTCTGATTATATCTATCATTCTGATTTATTTATGATTCATTCTTTCCTTATTGGATTTATGGTTTATCTTCCGCACTTTTATTATGATTGTTCATGATTATGTTATTGTGAATGTGGGAGGCTGATCACTCGATACCTGATCTTCGGGTTGTGGATCACACTCTCGGGTATGCCAGATAGGGTACCGGCTGGGAGGACGTGACACGTTTGTGATTAAGTTCATCGACTGACTTAGCCTTCGGAGGTGGACTCCCGACCCCCGCGGTCGGGCCACGTCTGACGCTTTCGTTTTGCAGGTCATCACAAGGAGATCTAAGGGCTGACCACATTTTGGGAGCATCAGAGAGGAATTTGAGGAGGGATAGTTAGTTCTTCATTGATTCATACTCTGAATACAGTCTTATTGATAGAGGAGAATAATTCTCTGTGTTGGAATTTATTAATATAATTAATAAATTAAATGCCCAATTACAAATTTGGAAATTCACTATTAGGGCGGTTACAAAATAGGGTTATTTATTTTGGTAATCACCGCATAAGTGAGTGGGTTTACATTACGTAAGTTTTCAAAGAAAAGGAGGCGGCTCCTATCTCTCTCCCTCTCTCCAAGAAACGCAGGAAGGAGAAACCTAGTGGAGGTTTCCTTCCTTTGCCTTAGATCTCTCTTCCATCATTTTTCCACATGGCATTTGGGTTGTGGAAATACTTCCCTTTCCTTGTGATTGTAGAATCATCCCGGTAGAGATTTGGTGGTGGAACGAGATCGTGGATCCAGATTTACTTCCGCTGCGAATACTTCACAAAAGGGAAAACGAATCTAGGTAAGGAATCTTTCCCCTGTCAATTAAATTGAATTGATATATATGGAGTATTACCAACATTGGCATCAGAGCCATTGGTTCCCATGGTTCTTTGTTCCTCCCCATTGTTTAATTTCATTGTATGGATCCAATGGGAGGATCAAGGGTTTATGGAAACCCACGGAGAATCCAGGGTTTAATATGAAACCCATGGGAGAATTGATAGGGTTTTTTAGAAACCCTTATGTTTTGGAGAATCCAGGGTTTAATACGAAACCCATGGGAGAATTGATAGGGTTTTCGGAAACCCTTATGTTTTGGAAAATCAGGGTTTAATACGAAACCCATGGGAGAATTGATAAGGTTTTTGGAAACGCTTATGTTTTGGGTTCGGATCCGAATGGGAGGATCCTTGAGAATTTCCCTTGTAATTTTTGCATGAATTGATTATCCATGATAATTAATTTTGTTTAAAATTTATTGTTGGATTTTTTTTTTGGATGATTTTTTTTTGGGTGAAAAAACGTGTTTTTACCGTTTTTTGGAAAAAAAATTCGTTCATGAAAAAATAAGAGAAAACGTTGTTTTTTTGTCCAGTTTTGAATGTGTTTCTATTTACTGGACATCAATGGCTCACAATCTATGTGATGTTTGAGCATTGAGGGCCTAATGGGGCCTAGTGGGAGCTAATGAGGTAGAAGTGTTTTGTGTGAACCACCTCATAGCATTAACATGATTGCATATTTTATTTTAATAAAATACTATTTTTTATTTATGGGTCTATCAATCATGTTTCTTGCACAGAATGAAACTAATGTATAAGTCTATGTGAGTTTGCATGAGAATGTGATTGAATGTTTGTTAGCATCTCTTTTGGTTTAAGTGCTTATCCTATAGGTTGACTATGCCAGTGTGATTTGTTGTTGCATGTTTTATGCTAGATTTATTGAACTCATTCTTGTATGTAATATCTCTAGAATAAATGGCTGCTACAAAGAGCATAGTTGCTGACCTCACTAAAGGAGATAAGCTGAATGAGAGGAATTATGACCTCTGGCACTGAAAGGTGCAATATCTCTTGTAAGAGCAGAATATGCTAGAGACCATAAACAAGACCATGAACCCACCTGAGGAGGGTACCAATGCATAGCATCGCAGGGACCTTGATACATACAATGCTTGGAAGAGGAAAGACCGGGTAGCCAGGATTACAATCCTGAGCTCCATGAGGAATGACCTGATGCTTCGTTATGAGAAGCATAGGACTACAAAGTCTTTGTGGGAGGCTGTGAAGTTCCAGTACGGAGGGTCTTCCACCACAAGAGGCCGCTAGCTTGGACTCACCTTTGACGGTTATAAGATGCCACAGGGTCACACCATGAGGTAGCATATAATCATCATGTCTAACATGATTAGTGAGTTGAGTGCATGTGGGCACCAGAAGACTGATGAGGAGCAAGTCTCCGCAGTCATCAGGTCATTGCCAAAGACTTGGGAGCATATGAAGATCTTCTTGACACATGCTAATGAGGTCAAGACTTTTGATCAAGCTGCCAAGCACCTTGAGCATGATGAGGATCGGATGTTGGCCGATGCCCCTCAAATTGATGTATTTGCTGCTGAAGCTAGCACTAGTAAGGGTGCAGGCTTGAAATGCAAGAGAGAGAAAGCTCAACCTCAGCGGTCCAAGCAAAGTAACCAGGGTGGGAACAAAAACAAGAGTGGCCCCAAGCGTTTAAGGGGGACTAGTGCTGGCAAGAAGAAATCAGCTTTGATTTGCTTCAAGTGTCGAAAGCCTAGTCATTTGGCTCGAGATTGCACTGAGCAAGAGGTATGTATTGTGTGTTATACCTCATCTTGTTATGTAACAAGTTCTACTATGCTTGCTGAACTAAATCCTTTGTGGATTGTTGATTCAGGTGTGACAGAACACATAACAAGGGAACGCTCTAGCTTCGTGGAATATCGTCGTATTCCAAGAGGAAGCAGAAGAATAACGATGGGGAATAGCTCAAGCATGGAGGTTCATGGCATAGGCACATGCAAATTAGTTTTGCGAGGTGGCCAGACGCTGTTACTCCATGATGTGTTGTATGCTCCAGACATTCGGCGAAATCTTTTTTCTGTTATTTATCTTTTAAGACTTAGAGTTGTATTTGAAAACAATTCTTTGGTTTTGTATCTGGGTGATACAATTTATGGTTATGGTTTTCTTAATAATGGTTTCATTGTATTGGATACAATTGATTATTCATTTAATTCTAGTAGTGCTTTTGTTTGCCAAAATACTTTGTGTATTGATTCTAATTTGTGGCATGCTAGACTAGGACATATTGGCTTAGATAGGATGAACAGGTTGGCAAAAGAAGGTCTCTTAGGCCAAGGTTCACTATCTGATTTGCCAACCTGTAAGTCATGTCTAGCAGGAAAAGCAACTGGAAAACCATTTAAAAGGGCTTTGAGAGCCTCTCTTCCTTTAGAACTTATTCATCAGATGTGTGTGGACCCATGAATGTGCATACTAGAAAAGGACAGTCTTATTTCATCACATTCATAGATGACTATACACGGTATGGTCACATTTATCTAATTTCTCATAAGTCAGAAGCTCTGGAATGATTTGAGAAATTCATGAGCTTAGTTGAGAATCAGTTAGATAAAAAGATTAAAACTCTTAGAACGGATAGAGGTAGAGAGTATCTCTCCGATATGTTCAAAGGGTTATGTGATGAAAAGGGGATATCTAGACAACTTACTATTCCAGGGACTCCACAGCAAAATGGGGTTGCTGAGAGGAGGAATAGAACCTTGCTAGACATGGTGAGATCCATGATGACGCAGGAAAATCTACCCATCTCTTATTGGGGAGATGCTTTGCTTGATCATGGCCTATATCCTCAACAGAGTTCCAATCAAATCAGTTCCTTCCACACCATATGAGTTGTGGATCGGAAGGAAGCCAGATTTGAGTTACTTGCGCGCATGGGGATGTGCAGCATATGTTCACTCTACTTCTCACCAATATGGAAAGCTTGGACCTAGAGGAAGAAAGTATATCTTTGTGAGATATTCTGAACCCTCAAAGGGCCATGTCTTCATTGGACTAGATGAGAGTGAGAGGAGAACGAAACGTAAGTCTAGGGATGCAACATTCTTGGAGAATGATTTTCCATCTCTTTCAGGAGTTAACAAAGAATTATCGGAATTCTTTGAAGTACAAGATAGTGGTCTTGTCACTCCAGGGATTCAGATTCTGGATAATGAACCTGGGGTTCATCCAGAAGATCCTAGTGGGAGTGGGAGTGTAGATGTGCTAGCTACCTTAGAGGGTGAGTAATCTGACATGCACTTGCACTGTAGTGGGTGCGGGCAAGTTCCTCGTCGACGTTTCGACATAGAGGATGAAGCCTACATGGTAACTCTTGAAGAGATCGACTGTGAGATGACTTCAGTTGATGAGCATGAACCAAAGAGCGTGCAGGAAGCTCTTGCGGGGTCAAGCTCAAAGGAATGGTTGAAAGCAATAGAGGAAGAGTTGGAGTCGATGAAAGTTAATCATGTCTGGGACTTGGTTGACTTGCCGCCGGGCCAAAAGGCAATTGGAAACAAGTGGGTTCTCAAGATCAAGAGAAAGGCGGATGGATCTATTGAGAGACATAAGGCTCGTTTAGTGGCTAAGGGCTACACCCAACGAGAGGGTGTTGATTATGAGGAAACTTTTTCCCCTGTGGTTAGGTTTGCCTCAATTTGCCTCATACTAGCCATTGTTGCTTAGTTGGACTTGGAGCTTTATCAGATGAGTGTAAAAACTGCTTTTCTCAATGGAGAACTTGAGGAAGAGATCTATATGGATCAACCTCAAGGCTTTGAAACTAATGGACTTAAGCGCAAAGTGTGCAAGCTTAAGAAGTCCATATATGGCTTAAAGCAAGCATCTAGACAGTGGAATGTGCGCTTCCATCAAGCTATGATGGAAAATGGTTTTTCCATGCTTGAGGAAGACCACTGCGTTTACACCAAGAGATCTGATAGCAATTATGTCATTCTGACACTGTACGTAGATGAAATACTTATGGCTACCAATAGCAAGGAGCTATTAGAAACCATTAAGAAATGGTTGTCCTCCGTATTTGATATGAAGGACATGGGTGAAGCAAGCTATGTGCTTGGTGTCAAGATTGTCAGAAATAGGCAAAATAGATTACTGGGTTTATCTCAAGAGACCTATATTGACAATGTCTTGACGAGATACCAGATGCACAACTGCAAACCAATTGATACTCCAGTGGAGAAGGGTTTGCATTTGAGCCTTGATATGGGTCCTAAGACTCTAGAGGAGAAAACCAAGATGGAAAGAGTTCCATATTCTAGTGTAGTGGATAGCCTTATGTATGCTTTGATGTGTACTAAGCCAGATATTTGTTATGCAGTGGGTTTGGTTAGTCGGTACCAATCAAACCCAAGCATAGAGCATTGGAAAGCAATCAAGAGGATATTAAGATATCTCAGAGGAACAAGTAACTACATGCTGTGTAACCAAGGATCGGATTTGCGGTTAGTTGGCTATAGTGATGCCGACTGGGCTGGAGGCATCGATGAGCGCAAATCAACCTCTGGATATGCTTTCTTGTTGAATGGCGGGGCCATTTCGTGGTGTAGCAAGAAGCATGCTTGTATATCCCTCTCGACCATGGAAGCAGAGTATATGAAATGCTCAGCTGTGGTTCAAGAGGCTGTTTGGTTGAGGAGATTCCTTTGACATACTAGGATTGTGATGACATCCAAAGAGACTGCCCTTGTCTCTTTGGATAGTACGGCAGCTCTTAGCTATGTCAAGGACCCTAAGTATCATGGGAAGACCAAACATATATAGTTGAGATATCACTTTGTTAGAGACATTACATCAAGGAACAAAGTTGTACTTAAAGCACATATCTACTAGTCAGATGGTAGCTGACCCTCTTACCAAACCTATAGCCAAGGATGTTTTTATTTCTCATGTAAAATCCTTGGGCTTGTGTAGATTGTGACTTATTTTTGTATTGAGACTTTCTTATTATTGAGTAATATGAGTTCATTCCAGCATTTATTTTATTCACTTTCTGTGTGATTGTGTTCTTATAGCATAAAACAAGATATGTCAATAGGCAAGAGAATGGCTCACTCACACGAGCATTCGCCTCTGGCGCCTTGGAGGCGAGCAAAGATGAGACAGATTGTGAATGACTTTGTGTAGGTCAATTCATAATCATGATGTCGCCTTGATTTGGAATCAAGATGAGTTTCTCTATAGTGAAGAGAATCGACATGAATGTTCCCACTATTCATGTTGCCTATAGGAGCCAGGTGCGAGTACTTTATGTGGCGCTAGGGTGATGACAATAAAGAAACTCGGCTTAGGCACAAGAGGGTTGCGACTGGACTAAGACCTGTATGGTATTGAGATGGACATACGTTCTATTGTATATAGAATGCTCCACCATAGCACGTATATCATACTATGGGTGCTTAGCGATCATTGGAAATGAGAGGATGGATCCCTGCTCCTCTCATTGTGTGAGTCCTGGACTTTATGGTCCGTAGGTGTTCTTAGTGATTTTCGACGACATCATGAAACAAAGGATTGATGTGGCTACTTTGGGGTGTTACCTATGGTCATTATAGATTCGACCTAAAGGGGCACTACCGGGAAAGGAGTCAATCCTAAGTGTAGTGATGGTCTGGGGCGAAAGGAAAGGTTTGATTCAACTGCACCATAAAAGTATTTGCTGGCGCCAACTGTATATGTTACAGTAGTGAACATTTTAAGGACAAGAAGGTGATCTCTCAGAGGGATCAGGATACCTTCAGTCTGGTGAGTTTGAATAAACCTAGGACACTGTGTTATACTAATGCTTATTTGATATGTTTCTATGAGTGATGTGCTATTCTGGCCTTCTGGGAAGGTTTCTAGTTTGGGGCTCACGCGTGCAGGTATATCACCGGTCACACAACCCATTTTGCCAGTATGACTTGTGGATATTAGTGTCTAGGACAAAGGTGGTCTATGTATCTGGGATACATAGTGAAGAGATCAATATATATGTATATCTAGGATATACATGTGTGTCTGGGACACAAGAGGTCTATGTATCTGGGATACATAGCAGAGAAATTGAATATGTATATCTGGGATATACATGTGTGTTTGGGACACAAGAGGTCTATGTATCTGGGATACATAGCAGAGAGATTGAATGTGTATATCTGGGATATACATGTGTGTTTGGGACACATTGAAAGATTAACACTTGCCCTTGTGCAAGTGGGAGCTGTTGGAATTTATTAATATAATTAATAAATTAAATGCCCAAGGGAAAATTTGGAAATTCACTATTAGAGCGGTTACAAAATAGGGTTATTTATTTTGGTAACCACTGCATAAGTGAGTGGGTTTACATTACGTAAGTTTTCGAAGAAAAGGAGGCGGCTCCCATCTCTCTCCCTCTCTCCAAGAAACGTAGGAAGGAGAAACCTAGTGGAGGTTTCCTTCCTTTGCCTTAGATCTCTCTTCCATATTTTTTCCACACGGCATTTGGGTTGTGGAAATACTTCCCTTTCCTTGTGATTGTGGAATCATCTCGGTAGAGATTTGGTGGTGAACGAGAACGTGGATCCAGATTTACTTTCGCTGTGAATACTTCACAAAAGGGAAAGCGAATCCAGGTAAGGAATCTTTCCCCTGTCAATTAAATTGAATTGATATATATGGAGTTACCAACACTCTAAAACCCATAATTCCCTTACAATCATGCCTGCTCCATTCATACGATCAATCAAAGCTTGAATTTTTGCTGGGTTTGCTTCGATCCCTCTTTGTGAGACCATAAACCCTAAGAACTTTCTCGAGGACATTTTGAAAGCACATTTTTTGGATTAAGGAGCAACTGGAATTTTCTTAATAGGCCAAATACCTCTGGTAAGTCAAATATATGTCTTGATTGTTCCAGACTCTTTACCAACATGTCTTCCACATAAGCTTCCATGTTTCTCCTAATCAGATATTTGAAAATCTTATTTACAGCTCTCTGATAGGTTGCCCCTGCATTTTTAATCTGAATGACGTTACTTTGTAGTAGTAGCTCTCACGATCAGTCATAAATGCTGTGAATCTCTCATCATCCTTGTGTATTAGGATTTGGTTGTATTTCGAATATGCATCCATAAAGCTTAAATTCCCATATCTAGCCGTAGCATCAATAAGTAGATCAATTCGAAGTAGAGGGTAACGATCCTTTGGGCATGCTTGTTTTAGATCAGTGCAATTGGTTCACATATGTCACCTACCATTTGCCTTCTTGACCAGTACTACATTGTCTAACTAGGTTGGACCCTTAATCGATTTGATAAATCCTGAACCTTTCAGCATGTCTGCAACATCTTCCCAACCGTTATCCTTTGCCTGAATACCCATGGGTGTGATCCACAACCCAATATATCAGGTCTCAGACAATCACCAATCATTCCACACAATAGTCCAATCATGAGCAAGAATAAATCAATGTTACAATATTAATAAATAATTAAATCAAGTATTAAGGATCTTATAAGGAGAGTGCAAAAGTGATGTCAAATCTAAAGTCTACAACTGGAAAGGATAAAGTAAAGTCAAAATATCCTAAGTATTACATTAGGTAAGTATCCTTAAGTAAGATATAGTTTCTAAATTCAAAAATTTCCGTATCGTGAATAGTATAGATTAGCTCATGAGTCGAACTAATTCTGGTATGCGTAGTTGAGACATGAACATTCTTCACTATGAATGTCATAGTCCCCAAAATCTTGGACATCATAAGGATTGGTTGCCGGTGTCTCGTATTCTGGAATTTCTGTAACATCTGACTTGCAGCAAAGTTTAAAGCAACAAATTCCTCGAAGGGTGAGCTCAATAGAACTGAGTGAGTAGTTCACAAACAAATAACCAATATCACAGTCCAAATGAATACATCACATGGTGCAATATGACATGAAGAAAAATGCAAGTATGCAACTATACTCTAATAGATGCTGGTCTCTAATGGCAAACACACATTAAGATAGGACACCAGCCTCCTCTAGGTAGGTCTCATCACTCTGATCTCTCATGGGTTGGTTACCGGTCTTGAGATCTCGGGTAAGGGGTTAAGGCATCCCTCTTGGACTATCACCATGGTTGGGGTTTAGGTCACCATTTGTATGAGTACTGGCATGTGTTAGGGTTATACCTTCCCTAGTGCAAGTTAACTACTCAATCACATCAACCTAGGTTCAGATACTTCCCCTAATGCATCTCACAATCTCATAATCTTGGTTCAGTATCCTCTCCTCCCCTACTAGTCAACCTATTCTATGGCACCAAATAGCTCGGTCTATGCCTTCTCTTAACCCTATTGGTTATCCACATATAATGGATGGGAAGCTCTCATGTCCTTTTACAGGTTGGCTACCGGTCTTAAGTGCCCATTAGCCCAAGTCTATTATATGCAACCCTAATCTAGAAATCTATGTTGTAGGTCCGAAGACCTGAAGTTAAGGTAGAAGACAGCTGTGGACCCTCTCTGTTGAGCCTGTTGGTTCTAACCTAGAACCAATGGAAATTGATAGTGAAGATCCCATCTTGGAAACCATGTGTGATTTTGAGAGAAGATGTAGTCTAAATGGAAATGGACCTAGAAGATGGACCTTGAGTACAGTGTTGACACCTTTGAAAGGTCCTATGAAGTTAGGTAAGACCTTTCTGTAAGTTAGTTGAGGACCCAATTGGTAGTTTTTGCTTTTGGGAACCAAAATTCAACAATTTGCAAAGGGGGAACCCTTTGGTCGATCCAATCAACCAAGGCATTCAACCAAAGCAATCCTCGGGCATAATTGTTTATTAAGGTTTTGAAGTCCTATTTATATGTAACTTAGGACTAAACCTAAACAATTTGCCTCTTAACTTTTGGAGAATGTGAGAAGAACCCTAGAGCCTCCTCTTCAAGCCCAAGGTTGATTCCAAGCATCCAAGCAAAGTTCCTCCATTGATCTTTTTCTACAAGGTTAGTATTCAATTCTATACTTTATTGATCTAGGAAGGTCCTAGGAAGTCAAGTCGGACCTCTCCCTTAGTGTAGATCTAAAGGCCCGAAGAGAAGTGAAAGTCAACTATGGGCCATAGCAGTAGAAGACATGGTGTTCGACTCCGAACCCATGGAGTTAGACAATGATGCCCCATACTTGAAGACCTTGGTTGATTTAGAAAAGAGACTACGCCTTGATGAAGAGAAGATTGTTTGATGAACTTAGAGCTTGGTTAGATATGATTCGAAGCCATTTTTCCATGCTAGGTAAGTTGTAGATTATGTGTTTAAAGTTTCGTTTGATTCTGAGTAGTGAAAGGCCCTCAAATCCCTGTTTTCGGCTAAGTTGACAGCTTGGGTCGACTGGGTCAGTCTACCCAGCCAATCAACCCAAGGATGCTGAACTCAAGTAGAATCTTCTGTTTAGGTTATCTTGCTTTATATACCTCATAACTTCATGATTTTAGTATCCCTAGCCTCCAAAACACCTAGAGAACGAAGGGAACTCATCTCCAAGCCTCCATTGGTGTGGAAGAAGATCTACATTCAATTCTCAAGCTTTCTCTCTCTTGTTCTTCAATCAAAGGTTAGTAATCTTACTTCTATGTTATTGATTTATTCTTTCCATGATCTTTCTCTTCTCTAATATGAGATTATGAAGAAGATGTTGCATCTCTGCAATTGTATCTTCTACAATCTCCATTCATTCTCATACTATGATCATCATAATCAATTCTTACCATGATTCTTATGTTTTCTACGTGCATCTATGATCATATTCTTATTTCGATTTCTTCTAGCATTATAGATGTATTCTTATGATTATTCATACCTCTGATTTACTGTATTCATGTACTAGAATGAGATCTCATCATCTCTAGTTCATCTCTTTCATTCATAGCATGTTTTCAATGAAAACTATGATTTTTACCAAATTAGAAAGTATGATTCTAAATTAGTAAGTATTAATTTTGATCAGTGTTTGATGTCTAAACTATGCTTTTTAGTCTTAGTTTACTGTTTTAGAGATTCCCTCCAAGTTTCGTACCATTCCGAATTGTGTTGGTTAGGTTTCGGATAAAAAATCTGATTTTGACCCGTAATGTTCATTGGGTCGACTGGGTCAATCAACCCAGCCAATCAACCCGCAGTGACAACAACTCTGTTTTTGATCCGTTTCGACTCCAATCTTTTGGAATCGCTTCTTATGACCTATACATGTTTTGTCAAGCTTGTTTAGGTGATTTTGGATCTGTTCTCTGATCTCTTATTTGAAGACTATAAGTTTGGATTACGAGGTGAGTATTCCAACTCACAATATGCCTATTTACATGTCTATATGTATTATGACATGAATGCATGATTTAACTACTGTTGTTTGATTTCCTTTACATCATGATACTTCTGCAACTACAGTAGCTTGTCCACATTGTGAATTACATATTAGAATTGATTATTGATTATGAGAATGCGATATGGACTATGATGTGGATATGAGTGTGATTATGATATGTTTGGAATCATGATGTGATGTGGATGCTTAGATCGTAAATGTGGAATGGGGAATGCACTATTGGCGTTTCTGTCTTTGGACATCAGTGGAAGTGGTATGGGACGCTTTCCTATGGTGCCCCTTGACTATTTCTCTAACTACTGATTGACATACCTAGGATTGGTCTAGCAGTGTTTGGCTAGGAATACCCCTGTTATATCAGACCCAATTCGGAAGGGTATTGAGACCAAACGACCCGTGGCAGCAATGGGGATTCATGGGTGCTCAAGACCGGTAACCAACCCATGAGGGGACATGAATCACATTGTGGGGGCCATTTATTGGTAGGGTTGCATATAGTTAGACTTGGGCTCATGGGCGCTCAAGACCGGTAGCCAATCCATGAGGGGACATGAGAGCTTCCCATCTACTATATGTGGATGACCAATAGGGTTGATGAGTCCGTAGTCTGGGACTATGCTGACTCTAGTGTGAATGATACTGGAAAGGATCGCCAGGGGCGAGGAATGGACGTATTTGGATCTGAGTTGATATGACTAAGTAGAAGACTTGCATTGGGCTAGGCTTTACCCTGACATGCGCCAATACTTAGACCAATGGTGATGTGAGAGAGCGGTGACTTAAACCCCAGCCATGGAATGTCCCGAGGGATGCCTTAACCAACTACCACCGGCAGAGCCCAAGATGCCTAGATGGCTGAGGGAGAGTGAATGACCTTCCTAAAGAAGTATGGTGCTATGACTTAAAGCATGTCTGCCAATAGAGACCAGCATACACACATAGAGTTAGAGGCATATTGCATTTATTGTTTCATATCATTGCATATATGTTTGTTTGTGAATGCATGTGAAGATGCTTATCGTGTTTGGATTACTTGCTAAGTTCTTTTGAGCTTACCCTTTGGGGGACTTGTTTCTAGATGACATTGCAGATACGAAAGAGAACCCGTGTCCCAGTACGGAGGACCTTTCCGTATATGGTACAGCTCCAGATGTTCTTGGACAAGGTGATGAACAGCGAGGCAGCCAACACTCGGATTTGGGCTGCACTGATGACTCCTATTGACGGCAGCCGGCATCGTCTTATTCGCCGATGGGATCGTGTGCTAGATGCTGATCTGAAGCTTCAAGAGCATGACCCTAAAGTGAAGAAGATGAAGATTGAAGAAGAAGATGAGCCGACTGAAGATGTGGATTAGATTCTCTTGTTTCTTCTAGACTTTTATTTTACTTGTATTGGCTTAGAGCTTGCTTTAGATTTCGATCTACCTTCTGCATATGTTGTGGGGTATATTTCCGCTATACTCTACAGTTGTCTTTTGATTTAGTATCTTGTTATTCCACACTTTGATATTCTTTAGTGATCCTTCTGAGATCCTTTCTTGACTTTTATTAGTAAAATACTTGAATACAATGATTTGTTCTTGCTTTTGATTATGCTATTGTGCTAAATGGATATGATCGTTCCTAAACTTGATCTTCGGGGTTGTGGATCACTCCCCTAGGTAACCCAGATAGGGTATAGGCTGGGTGTATTTGGGCGGGATGTGACACGTAGTCTCTCTTCCAAATCCAACAAGGTCTTCAAGTATGGGGCATCATCGTCAATCTCCATACGCTCAGAGTCGAACACCATGTCTTCTACTAATATGGTCCATAGTTGATTTTCACTTCTACTTCGGGTCTTCAGACCTACAAACATAATAGTATCCGGGTTAAGGTTAGGGTCAGGTTTCATAGTTTGGCTTATGACTCATAACTCATGACTCACTATGACCACTCATGACCATTACTCCTAATGACAACTCAAAACAACAACTCCCGACTTAGACTCATACGACAACTCTCAATGACAACTTATTCACGACAACACTTACAACAACAACAACTCACCATGACAACAACTGTCACACAACGACAACTTACAACTCATGACTCGACACATAATTACAACCTATAAGGACAACTCTCAACTCACTACAACCCAAGTACAAGTCATAATTTATGATTATTGTGCATTTTCAAACTTGTGTATTATGCTTCATTTATTCAAGTTTCTAATTCAAGTTTTCTATTATTCACTTCTAAGAAGGTTTGAGTCACTTCTGGATCTATGGCTCAAGGATGTTTCATTATTGTGTTTTGTGGTTATGATTGTCCGAAAACTTGGGCTCTGATACCAAACTTTGGGATATCGTTCCATCCTCTGTTTGACGTTTAATGCTTCGCTAAGACTTTAGTTGTTCGTTCCCCTTTTTCTTTTGGAACCGTTTGTAACCCCTTTTTATCTACTTTTCCGTTGCTGATGTGGAATGAGTTTTCGCCTCATTCTACATTTGATTGGTATCATTTCCTACACTCTGATATTCTTTTGTAATCCTTCTGTAATCCTTCTTGACTTTTATTATTAAATTACTTGAATACAATGATTTGTTCTTGCTTTTGATTATGTTATTGTGCGAAGTGGACATGATTGTTCCTAAACTTGAACTTCGGGGCTGTGAATCACTCCTCTAGGTTCTAGATAGGGTACCGGCTGGCTGGATGTGACACTAGGCCAATAGACCGGAGGAGGTGGTTGGTTGAACAGTACCAAGCCAGGGTGCCTTGGGAGACTAGGCCAATCAACCTATGCTCGAGTATAGACATAACCACTTCCATTCATTAGATAGCTACGTGATTGGGTTCTAAACTACTTCTAAAGCATATATAAAATTTTAAAATCAACAGAGAACATGATCTAACATTAATAGGTACTCAAAAACTCAAGTGGAACAAGAAACCTAATAAATCAATAATGGGTCTTTTCTGAAATCAATCCGAAATGAAAATGGATGACACAAAGTGAGTGAAGTTTACTCAAAAATACAAGAACAAAGGAATAAGGTTTTCCAGTACTAGAAAACCCTCTACAAGGTCTAACAATAGCAAAAAAACAAGCATGGGCAATGACTAGGTTGGAAGAAGAGTGCTAACCTTAAAATATCGTAGATGCTACATGGAAAACTTTATAGATGATCTCCACGTTGCCCTTTACCTTCGCAAAGCACTTGCTAACTCGTATTGACAACCTCTAACGGCTATAGAGCATAATGTCATGTTTAGGGTCAAAAAACATATTTAAAGGAGTCCAAAAATAAAAAAACCAAAAATTTGCTTTTTTCATAGAGCTAGTGGGTTGTTTGGGCTGGTTGATTGGGACCCTCCCTTGGAACTTCATTCTAGGAGCTGTTTCGAAAGGGTTAGCCCCTTGGCTTTGCTCTAGCTCTTAAACCTCATTCTAGTAGGGTCTTACCTGATCTTTGGGACCTCCCAAACATGATGTCATTGAACACTTGATCCAACTTCCAAATCCGTCAACTTTTGAATCATATCTCCTTCCAAACTCAAACAATACTCCAATCCCCACGTCATTATTATCCACTTCCATGGGTTCAAACTCTTACCCAATGGCTTCTATCTAGATAGCCCATAGTTGCCTTCTTCTAACACTCCGGGTTCTCAGACATACAACATAGACTTTCTGGTTAGGATTTTGGGGGATTTCGCATTCCTCTCCCCTTAAAAGAAATTTTGTCCTCGAAATTTGAAGCATACTCGGGTTTCCAAAGAGATAAGGATACTTTGCTCTCATCTCATCTCATCTTTCTTCTCCCTATGGTCTTCCATTGAATCTTCACCATGGGTATAGTCTTATTCCATAATTGCTTATCTTTACTGTCCAAGATTTTGGCTAGGTTCTACTTTATAGGTGAGGTCCACACCAAAGCCTTCACGTTCTTGCTGTAGAAGATGATCTAAATTCTCCACACATTGTCTCAGCATTGACACATGGAATACAACATGAACACCTGCCAATGACGGTGGTAGAACTAATCGATATGTGATGGGTCCAACTTTCTCCATAACCTTATAGGGTCCAATATATCTAGGGTTGAGCTTCCCCTTGATGTTGAATCTCATTACTCCTTACATAGGTGATACCTTCAAAAAGGCTCTTTCCCCAACTTGAAACTCAACATCATTCCTTCTTCTATCCACATAAGATTTTTGTCTGCAATGAGCCACTTGATCCTCTCTCTGATCATATCGACCATCACAATTGTGGCTTCAATAATTTTTGGACCTAGAATTCTTGTTTCACCTATTTTAGTCCAGTACAATGGAGTTCTGCAAGTATGCCCATATAATGCTCTAAAAGGAGCCATACCTATAGTTGACCGGATATTGTTGTTATAGGTGAACTCAACCAAGGCTAAATGCTCATCCCATTTTCCACCCATATCCATTACACAAGATCTAAGCATGTCTTCTAAATTTTGCAGCATCCGTTCAGACTATCCATCAATTTGTGGATGATGGTTGTACTTAGATTCAATTGTATTCCCAACACCGTTTGCAAACTATTCCAAAATCGGGATGTGAACCTTGGATCTCTATCTAAAACTATACTCATTGGTACTCCGTGTAGCCACACCACATTGTCTACATACAAATTTGCCAATCTATCCATGGTATAGGTGATCTTCATAGGGATACAATTTTCTGATTTAGTTAGTCTATCCACAACCACCCACACCAAATCATTTCCCTTGTTGGTACATAGACCGGTGACAAAATCCATAGGGATATCTTCCCACTTCCAACTAGGAATAGGAAGTGGCTGTAAATGACCTAAAGATGGTTGTCGTATGGCCTTAACTCGCTGGTATGTCACACACTTAGCAACAAAGTCTTCTACATTGTTTTTTAGACCAACCCACCAATGGTGTTTCTTTAGATCCTATACATCTTGGTATTTTTTGGAAGTACAATGAACACTAATTGATGAGCTTCACTTAAATCTCCCTTTTTAGTTCTTCTACTACAGGAACACACAGTCTACCTCTATAAGTGAGAGCACCATCAATAGACATAAGGAAGTCTGACTCTTCCTGTGGGCTAGAGAAAACCTTCTCAATCTTCTCCGTCAAATCTAGATCCAAAACTTGCAAGGCTATTACTTTATCTCTCAAGGTCAATCATGCTGTCAAAGCTGCAAACATCACATCAGATCCCTTTGGAACAATCTCAAGTCCTAGCTT
This sequence comes from Hakea prostrata, assembly GCF_041222555.1. Classification (NCBI taxonomy): domain Eukaryota; kingdom Viridiplantae; phylum Streptophyta; class Magnoliopsida; order Proteales; family Proteaceae; genus Hakea; species Hakea prostrata. The sequence continues at coordinate 12,680,385 of NC_142605.1, forward strand.
CATGATGGAATTTAGAAGTGGTTTGGTGAGAGAATTCAGATCTATCTCATCATGCTTACTCTTCCTACTAAAAGCATTTGCGACTACATTGACCTTTTTGGGATGATACTGAATGTCACAATCATAGTCCTTTATCAGTTCCAACTATGTTGCCTCATGTTCAATTCCTTCTAAGTGAAGAAGTACTTCAAGCTCTTGTGGTCAGTGTAGATCAAAATTCGTTCTCCAAATAGATAGTGAAACCAATCTTCAATGCAAAAACTATTGTCGCTAACTCCAGATAGTGAATCAGGTAGTTCCATTCATAATCCTTCAATTGCCTTGAGGCATATGCCACTACCTTTCCATGTTGCATTAAGACACATCCTAGGCCAATCTTAAAAGCATCGATATAGACTGTTAGTCCACCAAAGTCGTCTGGTACTGTCAACATCGGGGCTTGTGTCAGTCTCTTCTTCAATTCTTGAAATTCTTCTCACATGCTTCAATCAAAACAAACTTCTCTCCCTTCCAAGTAAGCTTAGTTATTGGGGGCAGCCAACCTAGAAAAGTTCTCAATGAACCTTCTATAGTATCCCGCCATTCCAAGAAAGCTTTTGACCTTTGTTACAATCTTAGGTCTATCCCAATCAGTAACCACCTTGACCTTATCTAGATCCACTCAAATCCCTTCCATTGAGACTACATGGCTGAGGAAAACTACCTTGGACAACCAGAAGTCACACTTCCTGAACTTAGCATATAGCTTCCTCTCCCTTAGCCTTTCTAGAGTAAAGTGAAGGTGTTATGCATGCTCTACTTCATCCTTTGAGTAAATCTAGATGTCGTCTATGATCCATGTTTAACCTAATTAGGATTTCTAAATTATTCTTTCTTCGTTCTTGTTCTTGATTGAGATCAGGAAGAAGATGCTGCAATCTTGCAACCATCTATTCCATGATCTCATTCCATCCTTTGAGATCTATGATCATCATCGTGATCTCAACCCTAGCCAAAAGGGAGAGATTTTGAGGGGAAATTATGGGTAACTCTCATGAGAGGTAACCATATATGAAACCCTAATATTCTTTTATCTGTTGGAAATTCCCCAACACCTTTTTAGATTGTGTATTCTTTGTTTCTCTTTCCCTAGGGTGAATCTTGATTACCCCTAGCCTTTCCATGAGAGCCATCGGTTATGTATGATGAAACCCTAACCCCTTTGTTATAGACCTTTTGAGTTTGATTTTCGGACTAAGATCTCCCCCGTGTCTTCATTAGGGTTAGGTTGTACTTGGTCATCAACCTCATGGGCAATGCCTAAACTAGATTTCCTATGATTTCTTGTTATTTTCTTGATAACAATCATTCCCTCTCTTTCCGTGATCATAACCTTTTCATGGGAGCCATAAAGGTTGAAACCTTAGTTTCTTGGGTTAGATCAAGAACCCATATTTTTACCATGACTTGATGATTTTACCTTCCTATATGATTCTAATACATCCTAGGGAGTTCCCCTTCGAATTTCGGATCAATCCGACTTCAAACGAAGAAGTTATGGCCAAAACAGTTTTCACTATTCCGTACTGACTCGATTGGTCAACTAGGTCAGTAGACCAAGGCACTCGACCAATGAAGTCAGTAGCTTCAATTTTCGCTCAGTTTGATTCGTTTGCTCTCTGATCTTTTAGGCATCTTTCCTAATGTTATATCTATGATTGTTAGGGGTTTATTTGCTAAGTTTGGCCTCTCTCTTTGATCTTTGGATTATCTTCGGCGATAATCAAGGTAAGGACAATTATTCCTTAACTTCATAGATTACTTGTTCTCTGATTTCTACTTTGTGAAACTATGGGATTACCTACTGTTGTTGTACTTTAATTCTGATCTCCTACTGTGAGAACAGTAGCACTTCTCATATGTTTTCTTTTCCATTATTCAAGCTTATATGAATTACTTATTACTGCTTAATCTGATTTTCACTTTTACATTCTCTTTTATATGATGAACTACTGGTTGTGTATGTCATGACTGATCTGAGAATGTGTTTGATTAAGTTTGGTTTGGGATTGGGAGGTGTCCTTTTGACACTTCTGTCCTTGGACATTATCGGAAATAGTATGGGATGTTTCAGGGGTTGCCCATCAACGCTTTCCCGAATCATTGGTTGTCATACCTAGGGCTGTCTAGCAGTGTTGGGCTAGGATGTCCCCGTTATATCAGACTCGATTCGGAAGGGTATTGAGACCGAACGACCCATGGTAGCAATGGGGATTCACGGGCGCTCGAGACCGGTGAGTTATATCCGTGAGAGGACGGGAATCACATTGTGGGGGCCATTTATTGGAGGGTTGCATATGGCTAGACTTGGGCTCATGGGCGCTCAAGATCGGTGAATTATATCCGTGAGAGGACATGAGAGCTTCCCGTTTACCATATGTGGATAACCAATAGGGTTGATGAGTCCGTATTTGAGAGAGTTGGATACGCTGACTCTAGTGGAAAGGATCCCGAGAGGGGAGGAATGGAAGTATCTGGACCTGACTTGATGTAACTGACTAGATGACTTGCATTGGGCTAGGCTTTTCCCTGACATGCGCCAGTACTTATGCCAAATGGTTGTGAGAGTGTGTGTTGACTTAACCCCCTACCATGGTTTATCCAGGGATGCAGGACCCATTACCAACCGGCTGCCCAAGATATCTTAAATGGTTGAGGGAACCCAAGATATCTTAAATGGTTGAGGGTGTGAGCGAACCTACCCAAAGAAGTATGGTGCTATGACTTAAAGCATGTCTACCATAGAGACCAACATACATAGAGTTTAGATGCATACATACATTACTTGTTTCATATGGCATTGCATTCTTGTTATGGTTTGCTTCCATGTTATTTATGTTGTTATGGATTAACTTGACTTACTGAGTTTCTTTCGAAACTCATTCCTTTTTTTGTACAATCTGTTGTTATATTTCTCTACAGGTTCGGATTTCTTTGACGGTATGTATAAGGAAACACAAGGTGAAGAAGATGAAGACTGAAGAGGAAGAAGAGCTGACTGAAGATGTGGATTAGATTTCTTTTGTTTCTTCTAGACTTATCTTTTACTTTGCTTGTATTAGCTTAGAGCTTTATTTAGATTTCTCTATCTTCTGCATGTGTTTGTAGGGTATATTTTCGCTATACTCTACAGTTGTCTTTTGATTTGGTATCTTGTTATTCCGCACTCTGATATTCTATAGTGATCCTTCTGAGATCCTTTCTTGACTTTTATTATAAATTACTTGAACATTATGATTCGTTCTTGCTTTTCATTATGTTATTGTGCAAAATGGTTATGATCATTCCTAAACTTGATCTTTAGGGTTGTGGATCACACTCTTGGGTACGCCAGTTAGGGTACCGACTGGGAGGATGTGACATCTCCAATGAGACAAGAAATTAAAGGTGTACCTGGATCTTTAAGTTTAGGGGGTGGTTGGATAGAAATTACCAAGTTGACTTGTTCAGTTAGGCGCACAGTTTTAGGAGTCTGAGTTCTCAACTTACGTTTTTGGGTGCATACATCTTTTAAGAATTTAGCATAAGCTGGGACTTGCTTGATAGCATCCAATAGTGGGAGATTGATATGAACTTGTTGGAATAAGTCAATCATCTCTTGCATCTTAGCATTCTTTCTAGAATCTGGAATTGAGGACTCAAGAACTTCAGGGAAGGGGGATTTTGGAGTGTAAGACTCTAGAGTAGGACCCCTCGACAATTGAAATGTGCAACCCTTTACAAGGATATTGATGGGGGAATACTCACAGGTGGTATCTGTTTACTAGGCTTGTGTGGATCATCACCATTCTCATAGGTCAAATCGACCTCTTCTTGACTCTCAAGATCGATGGGCAATGGCTTAGGAATGGACAAAGGTGAATAATATTCCTTCCCACTATGTGTCACAATAGAAACAAGTTGGACTTGTTCTTTCCCAGACCCAATTTGATGATTAGGATTACCTATTGGTTGACTAGGTAACTGGCCAGCCTCCCTCCTACTAATGACATCAGCTAGTTGACCAAGTTGGGTTTCTAAATTGTTAATAGACTGAGAATGAGAATGAAAATTGAATATTTTGCTCTAGTCCACTAAGTGCCTTTAGTACCTTATCTTCAAATGATGAATTCTGTAAGGGTTGCGGAGTTGATGGTTGCTCATTCCTATAGGCATTTTGTTGCATATTAGATGGAGGTGGCCTATAAGGTATTTGATAAGAGGGATTGGTCATTGGGTTTTTCCATGAAAAATTAGGGTGGTCTCTCCTTCCTAGGTTGTAGGTAGGGGAAAATGGGTCATTGCTCAGTTTAGAAACTCTTTGGGCCAAATGTGCATGCTCTTGAACGAACTCAGGGTATTTAATAGCTGAATAGCAATCAGTGACATTGTGGGAAAGGCTAGAACATAAAGCACATGCTTCAGTCTGATTAGGTGGAGAGAGACTTGTAGGAGATGGATATGGGGTTTGTTGTCCTAATGACAAGATATAGTCTAATTTCTTAGATAGCAAGTCAACCTTAGTGTTCATTTCAATGGTAGGATTGATCTCATAGAGACCGCTTGTCACATCCACCTAGCCGGTACCCTATTTGGCATACCCGAGTGTGTGATCCACAGCCCGAAGATTAGTATCGAGGAAATCAACCTCCCACATTCACAATAATATAATCAAGAACAAGACTAAATCAAGGTTATCAATATTATTTAGAAAATCAAAACAATGTAATAAAAATAACATCAGAGTGCGGAAATGATACCAATATATATATAATCAAAAGGTAGAGTGAGGCGGAATATCACTCCACATATTACAGCGGAAATGTAGCTCGAAACTAAAAGAAAAGATTACAATTGGTTCCCAAAAGAAAGGAAAGAAGAAGTAATCAAACTAAGCTAAAGTTTCTTCTACTTTATAAAGAACGTCTTCATAAACATAAACTTCAGAAATTAAGCACGGCCGCTTCCACTCCCAGGTAGGGCTAATCCTAGTACGTAGCATGATCACATGAGGGATCTTCACCGAAATCTTCGTAACTGCTAGCACCTTGAGTGAAGAATGCTTCATCAATTTGTGCTTCCTCGTACTGGTTGTCATAGTCATCAACACCTATAGAATAATCTAACAAAAGATATTTGCATGAAAGGAGTGAGTTCAAGAGAACTCAGCAAGGCAAGTTATTCCATAAGTTGATAGCAGAAAATAGCATGATACAAATGATATGAGACAAACAATGCATGTATGAGTCTAACTTTATGTACGATGGTCTCTATAGGCAGATATGCTTTAAGTCATAGCACCATACTTCTTCAGGTAGGTCTCAAATCACTCTCCCTCAACCATCTCGGTAACTTGAGTTCTCCAGTGGTAATTGGGTCCTACATCCCTCTCGGACATTCCTTGGCTGGGGTTTAGGGCACCGCTCTCTCACATCACCATTGGTCTAAGTATTGGCATATGTCAAGGTAAAGCCTAGCCAAATGCAAGTCATCTACTTGGTTATATCAACTTAGGGTTGGATACTTCCCTTCCTCGCCCTGGGCGATCCTTTCTGGTACCCTCCTCCCTAGAGTCATCATATCCTATGGCTACAACAACTCGGACTATAGACTCATCAACCCTATTGGTCATCCACAAATAATAAACGGGAAGCTCTCATGTCCTCTCATGGATATTACTCACCAGTCTTGAGCGCCCATGAGCCCAAGTCTACTATTTGCGACCCTACCAATAAATGGCACCCACAATGTGATCAATGCCCTCTCATAGGTTGGTTACCGGTCTTGAGCGTCCACAAACCCACATTGCTACCATGGGTTACTGTGAAACCCAGCCCTAACCTTGACCAGGAAACCCTGTTGTTTGTAGGTCCAACAACCCGAAGTAAAGCAAGAAGTCAGCTATGGGCCAACCTAGTGGAAGACTTGGTGACTGGCTTTGAATCCATGAGTGTTGATGACAGTGTTCTATTTATGGAAACTGAATCCTAATGAAGATCGGATTAGTTGATGGACTTGGAGTGCTCTCTATCATGGTTCGAAGGCATTTCTACCTATTAGGTAAGTCACTTGGTGTGTGTGCAAAACCCCTTTATGTTTGGATTTGATCTGAGCCTTCAATTCCCTGTTTTGGACTTGCTGTTCTGATTGGTCGACTGGACCAGTCAACCAATCCAATCGACCAATGGGTTCTGTCTTTGCTAATTAGGTCTTGCTTGCTCTATTTAAGTCCAATCACTACTTCTTATTTTCTGCCTCCAAACTCTTTGGAACGAACCAAAGACCTCTGCAAGTCATCTCCCTTGCGTCCTTGGTGTTTATCTTGACGGATCTTCGTCAAAACTCATGTTCTTACACAAAAGGGTATGTCTACACTCTCTTCTTCTTCATCATCTTTGTTTTCTTTCCTTTTTGGGTTGAGACAGTAGAGGAGATGCTGTATACTCTATTGCAAACATCTCTATACTTATCTCTCATGATCTTCCTAAGGATTAATGGCTAAAGCAATGTTCTTAATCATGATCATTGCAAGCTTTTGAAGGAATCATGATCTTGTCTTCATTCATCTTTGATTTAAATTCTGATCTTCTCAGATCTATTTTATTGATCATATTAGTAGTCAATCGCTGTGTTTTCTTTACATGATCCATAATCTATCAATCTCTAGTTATTTCTCCTTTATCATACCATGCTTTCTTCAAGAATCATGACTGATACATCTATGGTAAGTTTCGTTTCCTTATTTAGATCCATGTTCTTCAGTCTTAGATCTATTTTCTTGAAGATCTATGCATGCCTGTCATGATTTCTTTATCACAATCAATGATCCATCATCCTATTGTTCTTGTCTATGATTTGTACTTTGAATTCTTCAAGAACTATGATTGATCTAATTATGGTAACTTTTGTTTCCTAATTTGTAATTTGAAAAATTGATTCGATTAGTGTTTTGAAGTCCTCTATATACTAGGATGCTACCATTGTAGTTTACCCCTTGTTGGTACCCTTTTGAACCACCAAATTTGGTTCTTTATTCTCAAAACTCTGATTTTGTAGGCCACTGTCTCGGTTGGTTGACTGATTGGTCGACTGAGACAGTAGACCAATCCAATCGACCAATGAGTACAACAACTCCAGATTTGGTCTGTTTTGGATGTTTTGATATCTTTCCTTTTAGGGATCTTTCCTAATATGTTGTATACACTTGTTTAGGACCTTCTTCTCAAGTTTGTCAAGATCTTACTTGAATTCTTAAGATTCCTTTGCGAGTTATATAAGGTAAGGATGGTTACTTCCTTAACTACATAAATTGTATATCTTAGTTTCTATATTTGAATCTTGTTAGTTTATTTCTTTAATTAGATTCTTACAATGTTATACTACTGTTGTACTGTCTTGATATCAGTAGCATTACTTGTTTATACTAAATTGACTCATGTATGATTTACTTACCAGTTCTATACAAGTTGAATGTTATTATTGATTTCTTTCCATATATGAAGTTACCATATATGTGATGTTATGGATTGATGCTTGTGTATGCTTAAGTATGGATTGGAAAGGGGAGGTGTCCTTTCGACACTTTTGTCCTTGGACTACTACGGGAATATTATGGGATGTTTCCGAAGATGCCTTTTGACACCTTCCTAAACTGTTGGATGACATATTTAGGACTGTCTAGTAGTGTTTGGCTAGGATGTCCCATTATGTTAGACCATAATTGGAGGGGTATTGAGACCTAACGACCCATGGTAGCAATGGGGATTCATGGGCGCTCAAGACCGGTAGCCAATCCGTGAGAGGACAGGAATCGCATTGTGGGGACCATTTATCGGTAGGGTTGCATATAGTTAGACTTGGGCTCACGGGCGCTTAAGACCGGTAACCAACCAGTGAGAGGACGTGGGAGCTTCCTGTTTACCATATGTGGATGACCTATAGGGTTGATGAGTCCGTAGTCAGGGACTATGAGGACTCTAGTGTGAAGGATACCGGAAAGGATCGTCAGGGATGAGGAATGGACGTATCTGGATCTGACTTGATGTAACTAAGTAGAAGACTTGCATTTGGCTAGGCTTTACCCTGACATGCGCCGGTACTTAGACCAATGGTGATGTGAGAGAGTGGTGACCTATACCCCCAGCCATGGAATGTCCCGAGGGATGCCGGACCCACTACCAAAAGGCGTTGTGTGATGAGACCTTCCTAAAGAAGTACGGTGTCATGACTTAAAGCATGTCTACCAATAGAGACCAGCATACATAGAGTTAGAATCATATTGCATCATGTGTTTCATATCATATAGCATTTTACTTTGCTTTGAAATCCTGCCATTTATGTTGTTATGGATTAATTGCCTTACTGAGTTTCGTTGAAACTCATTCCTTTCGAAGAAATCTTCTCAACTTTGATCAAAAGTTCTTGGTCAGAACTCTGCAGAGCAACAATCTTATCTCTAAGACTAGATCTTGCCGTCATGGCAGAAAGAATAAAATCAGAATTCTCAGGGACAATTTCCAAATCAAAACTCTCAATAGAAGACCACAATGGTAAACTCAAAGCATTCAAATCCAAAGTCTTCTTCTGGTTCTTCCTACTAAGAGCATCAGCAACAACGTTTTCCTTCCCAGGGTGATACTGAATATCACAATCATAATCAGAGACTAGTTCCAACCATCTCCTTTGTCTCATGTTCAACTCCTTTTGGGTGAAGAAGTATTTCAAACTCTTATGATCCGTGAAAATGACAATCTTCTCACCGTAGAGGTAATGTCTCCAAATCTTCAAAGCAAAGACAACAGCGGCAAGTTCTAGATCGTGAGTGGGGTAATTCCGCTCATAATCTTTCAATTGCCGAGAAGCATAGGCTACGACCTTGCCATGTTGCATCAGTACGCAACCCAATCCAATCTTTGACGCATCGGTATAAACTGTCATACCACCGGAACTATCGGTATAGTCAAAACCGGGGCACTTGTCAATCTATCTTTCAACTCTTGGAAATTCTTCTCACAGGCGTCAGACCAAACAAACTTTTCTTCTTTCCTGGTCAACTTATTCATAGGAGCAGCCAACCGAGAAAAATTCTCAATAAACCTTCTGTAGTAACCCGCCAATCCAAGAAAACTTCTTATTTCCGTTACCGACTTCGGTATTTCCCAATCAGCCACAGCTTGAACCTTTTCAGGATCGACACGAATACCTTCGGCTGAAACCACATGGCCAAGGAATACTACTCTCTTAAGCCAGAAATCACACTTGCTAAACTTAGCGTACAACTTCTTTTCTCGCAACCTTTGCAAAGTGAAACTTAGATGGCTCGCATGCTCTTCTTCGCTCTTCGAATAGATCAAGATGTCGTCAATGAATACAATCACAAACTTATCAAGCACACCGTGAAATACTCGATTCATGAGGTCCATGAACACCGCAGGAGAATTGGTCAATCCGAAGGGCATGACTCTAAACTCCTAGTGACCATACCGTGTTCGGAAAGCTGTCTTGAAGATATCACTAGACTTCACTTTCAATTGGTGATATCCGGACCTTAAGTCAATCTTTGAGAACACAACAGCACCCTTTAACTGATCGAAGAGATCATCAATTCTGGGCAGCTGGTATCTATTCTTGATAGTCAGCTTATTCAACTCACGGTAGTCGATGCACAAGCGCATACTACCGTCTTTCTTCTTGACAAACAAGACCGGAGCTCCCCAAGGTGACACACAAGGTTGTATGAAACCTCTATCAATGAGCTCATTCAACTGATTTTGCAACTCTTTCAACTCAGTAGGAGCCATCCTATACGGAGCTTTAGATACCGGAGCGGCACCAGGGACGAGATCAATAGAAAACTCGACATCCCTGTCTGGAGGCACTCCCGATAGATCATCAGGGAAGACATCAACAAAGTCACCGACAACCCTGACTTCATCGACTCTTTTCTCCACTTTACCCTTGCCTTCAGATGAAGCATCATCCACTAGGGCATAGACTTGCATCAGTGCAGACAGCACCTTCTTACAAACTCTTCTTTTCTCACCATGAAATTCTAAGACCGGACTTCCACAAATATGGAACTGAATTTTCTTTGAGGAACAAAGAAACACAGCTTGGTGGGCTGTTAACCAATCAATCCCCAAAATAACATCGAAGTCCTTCATATCAAGAATTACAAAATTGGCTTCCAAGTTCTTCTCACCAATCAACACAGGACATTTAGATAACCCCTTATCTAGTTTCACAACAGGACCAGTAGGTGTACTAATCAATAAACAACTAGACAACTTCTCAGGGATTAGGTTAGTCTTCTTGATGAATGCAAATGACATGAACGAATGAGATGCACCCGTATCAAATAAGACAAATGCAGAAATAGAAGCAACTAACAATGTACCTGTAATCACTTCATGGCTTGGATCCTGCTCAAGACCGGAAATACTGAAAACTCTACCGAGAGGGAGGAGCAGGAGCACTCTTCACCATCGGAGCAGGCTGGCTGGACGGGCCGCTTCGGACAGAGCACGAGCGAAATGATCAGCTTGCTTGCAGTAGAAGCAAACAGGATTGCTGGGTCCAACAGGGGTGGCTGCAACAGAGGGCTTCTGAACAAAAGGCCTAGCACTTGCACTCGCTGGTGGTCGGTTTCCGCCATCTTTGTCTAAACCGGCCGGGCTGCTGAAAACCCGAGTTCTGACCTACACTCTTAGGCTGAAAGGTAGGAGTGGGGTAGGGTGTAGGTCTCACAAAATGCCGATTATTATGATCCACCAAACCAGGGTTCCTTGGCTGCCAGGGCTTTTGCACACGTGCACTTTCCTTCTCTGTTTCTTCCAACTTCTTCGAGTTCCCGCACCACTTGAGCATAGCTCACTATAGGCTGGACTGTGCGGTAAGCTTTAATGGCAGGGCGCGATCCTTTGAAGAACTTCTTCGCTTTGGCGAGGTCGACCTTCGAGAGAATCTGGAGCAAAGAAATGAAGCTCCTCAAACTTCTGTTGGTACTCCAACACGTACAGAGATCCTTGTGTGAGAACCATAAACTCAGCTTCCTTCGCATCCTTCACCGCCTCGGGGAAATAATTCATACAAAAAGCCTCTTTGAACAACTCCCAAGTTACAACTCTTGCATGCAAACCTTCCAAAACAGGCCGAGTGGAGATCCACCATGCATCAGCTTCTTGTTGTAACTTCTGTTCAGCAAACAGAATCTTCCGAGCTTCCGAGCATTGCGGATGTCGGAAAGCCTTCTCCAACTCACGAAGCCACTTGTTAGGAAACAAGGGGTCCTTGGTAACTCCGGTGAAAGTGGGTACTTGCATCTTCAGAAAACTCTCCATCAGGGCGAGTATGAGGAGTTCCAGCTAAACCTCCCGCATTCAGGACTGCGGCATGAGGATTCACATTAGCACCAGTTCGAGTCTCATTATGCAGAGTCATGAAACCCACCAACATCTGGTTGAACTGAGCTGCTTGCTGCTTCATCATATTGCCCATGGCATTATCACGGAAGCTTCCAACATTCGGGGCACCGGGTATCTCATGGGTACCCTGATCAACGTTAGGTATCTCACCACCTCCATGAGGTATTTCACCACCTCCTTGACCACTGGATTCACCACGCCCACTTCTCAGAGTAACCATTCTGCAAAATTGAGAACATCAAAATACCGAATTTCGAAGTTTCAACATAAACCACAAGTCCAAATGATTTGAAAACTTAAATCATGCTTAAATATATCCATATAGTCATCAAACAATAATCCATAAGGCAAAAATCACATTTTCCAAAAATTCAACAGCAAAAGAGGTCTCTGTGACCATTGGTCGAGTGATTGGTCGACTGACCCAGTCGACCAATGAGTCGACCAATGCAGACAGAATGCGAAAATTCGCATTATAAGCCTCATTTCCACATTCCAACTTCATTCCATCCTCTTCCAAAGGTGAGAGAGCTCTAGGGAAAGTCTCCAAAGGTTCTCACAAGTGTTCTTGAGGTGTTTTGGTGCTTCAACAACAACACAACAACACACAACCATCACAAACAAGGTAAATCTTTCATTCTTTCTTCCATTTTCATCTTCTCATTCTTGCATTTCAATCATAACCATGCTTTGCTTGTATCCAATGCTAGAAATCATGCTTAGGAATACTTAGAAACATATTCCCTAGGTTTTAAACACAATGCCATGCATAGACAACAAGTTCTAACATATTGGTGTTCATCTCGCAACGTTTTCATACCGAAATCGTTATCTTTAGAAAATTTTCGTTTTCTCTCAAACCGCTTGAAATTTTCGCATGAAATCAAATGCTACATGCTCAAGATGATATTGTAGATAGGTCCATAAAATTTGATTTAACCAATTTCAACTTTTCAAAAATCCAATTTTGACCTAAATTGCAAAATCCCCAAATTTTCCTTCTTGCTGAATTTTTCGCTTTAATTCAAGTTTTCGATCGATTTTCTTCAAACAAACTTCATAGACATGAAATTCAAAGTATTGCGCACATGCTAGTATGTTCAAATCAAATTTCCCCCAAATTTGAAATTTTTCGAAAAAGTACGAAAATACCCTTTTTGCTCAAATCTTAAAGTGGCACTAACTGGAAATGTCTCTTGTCTCTTTCACAGATACACTATGCAGAGGACGAGGTAGAGGTCGTGGTCGCATTGGAGGGGCACTTAGGGGCAGAGGTCAGGTTCCTTCAAAGCCTAGACAAGAGGTTCAGAGACCAGACATGTTCGACACACCTCAGGCCGAGTTTTTGTACGAGGCCTACTTCAGTTACTGTAACATCGAGTTGGGACGTCTACTTCACCTACGCCAGCTCAGAGTCTTTAGGATTCGGCAGAGATTCGACACGTTGCAGTGAACTCATCTCTTCACCGAGGATCTGCCGGTATACCCGGAGCTAGTGAGGTTGTTCTTCAGCAACCTTACCTACACAGAGGAGGCTCGAGGTCAAGGACATCCACTTAGACTTGTCCTAAGGAGCAGGGTCTTCCGGACTCAGATTCGTTTTTCCACCCGAGCACTAGCTGAGATCTTGCAGGTTCCTTACTATCCACAAGCGGTGTGTGTGGATACCTGCGGAGCAGAGGTTTGGACAGCCATCCGATGCCGTACGAGCTTCGCGAGATATGCTCTACGCTATGGGATAGTCGTCGATGCTTCACTCCGTGGACCAGCGGACGGATGACGGATTTTGCAAGGATTATCGGTCGCATAGTCGGCCGAAACATTATGCTGAAGGCCGGACATCATCATCGGGTCACAGTGATGGAGGCCTTAGTCATCTACCGCATCTACATGGGCTTCAAGATCGATCTCTCCTACATCATTCAGCGGGTCATGCTTGGACTTGGTTCTGCTGCCTAGCATGCGGAACCTTTGCTATGGGAGGCTACCGACCTTGATCTTCGGGCATTTCGGGGTGAGTTTCGAGGATACACCGGTGGACACTGGTTCACGGGGATACTCTATCGGGACTCGGACCATTCATCGGATGAGACTGCAGCGAGCTCGAGAGATCTCCTGGTCCGGAGGGTGAGGATGATGAGGAGTCGGAGGATGAGGATCGGGAGTCGGAGGATGGAGGAGAGGATATCGGTCCCGATAGTGATGATCAGGCCGGAGATGATACTGAGATATGCATGAGGCTGGGCCGGTGCATCACGAGTTTCCTTCATCACACTTCGAGGCGGGTGGCCCTTCACATGCGGTTCCGGAGACTTCAGATCTTGGGGCACGAGATGAGATCGATGACTTCCATGCTAGAGAGGATGGAGGTCGACAGGAGCAGATGTATGAGAGGATGGAGTCACGACGGGATAGGATAGAGCATCGGGTGACTCAGCTAGCGGAGGAGTTAAGAGCATACGAGAGATCGAGAGAAGATCACCTAGATAGATCTGTACCCTAGGATTTTCATTTATGCATTTCAGATGTAATCGTTGTAAAAGCTTTTGAAATTAATGAAGTTCATTTTGTTTCACTTAATTATTGTATATTATGTACCTTTCTTTTATTTGCATTAGTGACATTTGTTTAAGTATAATTATGGTATGTTATTCGAAAATGTTTTGTTATGCTTCATAAGTTAAGTTTCTAATCCAAGTGTTCTATTATTCACTTCTAAGAGTAGAGGAGTCATTTCAGATCAATGACTCAGGAATGTTCAGTTATTGTCTTTTGTGGTTAGGATTTCCTCGAACCTTGGGCTCTGATACCAATCTGTCACATCCTCCCAGCTGGTACCCTATCTGGCATACCCGAGAGTGTGATCCACAGCCCGAAGATCAGGTATCGAGTAATCAACCTCCCACATAAACAATAACATAATCATGAACAATAATAATAAAAGTGCGGAAGATAAACCATAGATCCAAATAAAGAAAGAATGAATCATATATATAAATCAGAGTACTAGATATAGTCAGAGTGTCTAAAACAGATAAGTAAAGTGAGGCAAAATCCCACTCTACAACCAGCGGAAAAGTAGTTCTAAAAGAGAATAAACAAGACAGAATCTAATCCCAGTAGCAGGTACAATGGGTAACTAAATTGTTCTCAACTTTATAGACAACATCCCTATAAGTATAAATCTCATAAACAGCACAAGGGCGCTTTCACTCAATGGTCGGACTAAGCATCGTACGGAGCATAACCACTCGCGGGATCTTCGGTGTAATTGTTGTAACCGCAATCACCTTCCCCGGAGATATGCCTCTTCTCCTTGCGCTTCTTCATAGGGGCCGTCATAATATTCAATGACCTGTAGAATAGTCTAACAAACATTGTACAATAAAGGAATGAGTTTCAAAGAAACTCAGTAAGGCAGTTAAATCCATAATAACATAAATGGCAGGATTTCAGAATAAACATAAATGCAATATGGTATGAGACAAACAATGAATGAATGAATCTAACTCTACATATGCTGGTCTCTATTGGCAGACATGCTTTAAGTCATAGCACCGTACTTCTTTAGGAAAGTCTCAATCACTCATCATCAGTTGGTAATGGGTCCGGCATCCCTCGGGACATTCCATGGTTGGGGGTATAGGTCACCACTCTCTCACATCACCATTGGTCTAAGTACCGGCGCATGTCAGGGTAAAGCCTAGCCAAATGCAAGTCTTCTACTTAGTTACATCAAGTCAGATCCAGATACGTCCATTCCTCGTCCCTGACGATCCTTTCCGGTATCCTTCACACTAGAGTCCTCAAAGTCCCTGACTACGGACTCATCAACCCTACTGGTCATCCACATATGGTAAACGGGAAGCTCTCACGTCCTCTCACGGGTTGGTTACCGGTCTTAAGCGCCCGTGAGCCAAAGTCTATCCATATGCAACCCTACCAATAAATGGCCCCCACAATGTGATTCCTGTCCTCTCACGGGTTGGTTACTGGTCTTGAGCGCCCATGAATCCCCATTACTTCCACGGGTCGTTTCGGTCTCAATACCCCTCCGATTAGGGTCTGACATAACGGGACATCCTAGCCAAACACTACTAGACAATCCTAGATATGTCATCCAACAGTTTAGGAAGGTGTCCAGAGGGCCCCTCCGGAAACATCCCATAATATTCCCGTAGTAGTCCAAGGACAGAAGTGTCAAAAGGACACCTCTCCTTTCCAAACCATACTTAAGCATACACATGCATCAATTCATATCATCACATATATGGTAACTTCATATATGGAAAGAAATCAATAACTACAATCAATTTGTATATAACTGGTAAGTAAATCATACATGAGTCAATTCAATATGAATAAGTAATGCTACTGATATCAAGACAGTACCACAGTAGTATGACATTATAAGAATCTAATTAAAGAAATAACTTAACAAGATTCAAATATAGAAACTAAGATATGCAATTTATGTTGTTAAAGAAGTAACCATCCTTACCTTTTATAACTCGCAAAGGAATCCTAAGAAATCAAGTAAGATCTTGACAAACTTGAGAAGAAGGTCCTAAACAAGTGTATACAACATATTAGGAAAGATCCCTAACAGAAAAGATACCAAAACATCCAACACGGACCAATTCTGAGTTGCTTTGTACTCATTGGTCGAGTGGATTGGTCGATGGTCCAGTCGACCAATCAATCGACCAATGCGACGATAAGCCTATAAAATCCGAGTTTTGAGATATAAAATCCGAATTTGGTGGTTCAAAAGGGTACTAATCAAGGGGTAAACTACATTAGTAGTATCCTAACATATAGGGGATCTCAAAACACTAATCAAATCAAGTCATCAAGATCCAAATTAGGAAACAAAAAGTTACCATAATTAGATCAATCATGGATCTTGAAGAATTCAAGATAGAAATCAAAGACAAGAACAATAGGAGAATGAATCATTGATTCAGGTAAAGGTATCATGAAAAACATACTTAGATCTTCAAGAAAATAGACCTAAGAGCATAAATCTAAATAAGGAAACAAAACCTACCATATATGTAACTATCATGATTCATGAAGAAAACATGGTATGGTAGAAGAGAAACAACTAGAGATTGATAGATCATGGATCATGAAAAGAAAACACAGCAATTGACTACTAACATGATCAATATAGAAGATCCAAGGAGATCAGAATTCAAATCAAAAGTTTAACAAAGACTAGATCATGGTTTGATCATGATTCCTTCAAAAGCTTGCAATGATCATGGTTAAGATCATTGTTTTAGCCATTAATCCTTAGGAAGATCATGAGAGACAAGTCCAGAGATGTTTGCAACAGAGAATGCAGCATCTCCTCCACTATCTCAACTCAAAAAGGAAAGAAAAACAGAGATGGAGGAGAAGAAGAGAGTGTAGACATACCTTTGATGCAAAAGGAAGAGTTTTGACGAAGATCCGTCAAGAAAATCACCAAGGATGCAAGGGAGATGACTTGCAGAGGTCTTTGGTTCGTTCCAAAGAGTTTGGAGGCAGCAAATACGAAGTAGACTCGAGATTGGACTTAAATAGAGCAAGCAAGACCTAATTGCCAAAGACATCACCCATTGGTCGAGTGGATTGGTCGACTGGTCCAGTCGACCAATGCAGACAGCAATTCCAAAACAGGGAATTGAAGACCCAGATCAAATCCAATCCTAAAGGGGTTTTGCACACATATCAAGTGACTTACCTAATAGGTAGAAATGCCTTCAAACCATGATAGAGAGCACTCCAAGTCCATCAACTAATCCGATCTTCATCAAGATTCAGTTTCCATAAATAGAACTTCATCATCAACTATCATGGATTCAAAGCCAGACAACAAGTCCTCCACTGGGATGGCCCAAAGCTGACTTCTTACTTTACTTCGGGTCACTGGACCTACAAATAACAAGGTTTCCGGGTCAAGGTTAGGGCTGGGTTTTACAGTTGTAATCTTTCTTTTGATTTACAAACTACTATTCCGTTGGTTGTAGAGTGGGATTCCGCCTCACTTTACTTATTGATTTAGACACTCTGATTATCTTTCATACACTGATTATATACATGGTTTATTCTTTCCTTATTTGGATCTTTGGTTTATCTTTTGCACATTGATTATTATTGTTCATGATTATCTTATTGTCTATGTGGGAGGTTGATTACTCGATACTTGATCTTCGGGGCTGTGGATCACACACTCGGGTATGCCAGGTAGGGTACCGGCTGGGTGGATGTGACAGTTAATGTCACGCCCTCCCAGCCGGTACCCTATCTGGCATACCCGAGAGTGTGATCCACAGCCCGAAGATCAGGTATCGAGTGATCAACCTCCCACATAAACAATAACATAATCATGAACAATCATAACATGAGTGCGGAAGATAAATCATAGATTCAATAAAGAAAGAATGAATCATAACCGAATCGAATAATAGATATAATCGTAGTATCAAACAGATAAGTAAAGTGAAGCAAAAATCCCACTTTACATCCAGCGGAAAAGTAGCTCTAAAAGAATAAACTAGACAAAACCTAATCCCAGTAACAAGTACATTGGGTAACTAAATTGTTCTCCACTTTATAGACAACATCCTTGTAAGTGTAAATCTCATAAATAGCACAAGGACGCTTCCACTCAATGGTCGGACTAAGCATCGTACGGAGCATAACCACTCGCGGGATCTTCAGAGTAATTGTGGTAACCGCAATCACCTTCCTGGAGATATGCCTCTTCGCCTTGCGCTTCTTCATAGGGACCGTCATAGTACTCGGGACTGCAAGATAGTCTAACAACATTGTACAATAAAGGAATGAGTTTCAAAGAAACTCAGTAAGGCGCTTAAAATCCATAATAACATAAATGGCAGAATTCCGAACAAACATAAATGCAATATGATATGAGACAAACAATGAATGAATGAATCTAACTCTATGTATGCTGGTCTCTATTGGCAGACATGCTTTAAGCCATAGCACCGTACTTCTTTAGGAAAGTCCACTCACATCCTCAACCATTTAAGATATCTTGGATTCTCTCACGGATCATTTCACCGGTCTTGAGCAGCCGTTTGGTAATGGGTCCTTCATCCCTCAGGACAAACCTTGGCAGGGGGTTAAGTCAACACACTCTCTCACAACCATTTGGTATAAATGCGGCGCATGTCGGGGTAAAACCTAGCCAAATGCAAGTCTTCTACTTAGTTACATCAAGTCGATCCGGATACTTCCATTCCTCGTCCCCGACGATCCTTTCCGGTATCCTTCACACTAGAGTCAGCGTATCCTATGGCACCAACCAACTCGGACTACGGACTCATCAACCCTATTGATCATCCACATATGGTAAACGGGAAGCTCACACGTCCTCTCACGGGTTGGTTACCAGTCTTAAGCGCCCGTGAGCCCAAGTCTAACCATATGCAACCCTACCAATAAATGGCCCCCACAATGTGATTCCTGTCCTCTCACGGGTTGGTTACCGGTCTTGAGCGCCCATGAATCCCCATTGCTACCACGGGTCGTTCGGTCTCAATACCCCTCCGATTAGGGTTTGACATAACAGGACATCCTAGCCAAACACTACTAGACAATCCTAGATATGTCATCCAACAGTTTAGGAAGGTGTCCAGAGGGCATCTCCGGAAACATCCCATAATATTCCCGTAGTAGTCCAAGGACAGAAGTGTCGAAAGGACACCTCTCCTTTCCAAACCATACGTAAGCATACACATGCATCAATTCATATCATCACATATATGGTAACTTCATATATGGAAAGAAATCAGTAATTACAATCACTTGTATAACATCGGTAAGTAAATCATACATGAATCAATTTAATATGAATAAGTAATGCTACTGTAATCAAAGTTATGCAACAGTAGTATATCATTGTAAGAATCTAATTTAGGAAACATATTAATGATATTCAAATATAGAAACTATATTCATGCTATCTATGTAATTAAGGAAATAACCATCCTTACCTTTTATAACTCGCAAGGAATCCTAAGAAATCAAGTAAGATCTTGGCAAACTTGAGAAGAAGGTCCTAAACAAGTATATACAACATATTAGGAAAGATCCCTAACAGCAAAGATATCAAAACATCCGAAACTGACCAAATCTGGAGTTGCTTGTACTCATTGGTCGAGTGGATTGGTCGAGTGGTCCAGTCGACCAATCGATCGACCAATGCGACACGATAGCCTATAAAATCAGAGTTTTAAGATATGAAATCCGAATTTGGTGGTTCAAAAGGATACTAATCAAGGGGTAGACTACATCAGTAGTATTCTAACATATAGGGGACCTCAAAACACTAATCAAATCAAGGTATCAAGATCCAAATTAGGAAACAAAAAGTTACCATAATTAACTCAAACATGGATCTTGATGAATTTGAAATAGAAAACAAAGACAAGAGCAATAGGAGGATGGATCATTGCTTTCGGTAATGAAAACATGAAAACATACATAGATCTTCATGGAATAAGGCTTAGAAGCATAAATCTAAATAAGGAAATAAAACCTACCATATATGTAACTATCATGCATCATGAAGAACACATAGTATGGTAGAAGAGAACATCTAGAAATCTATAGATTATGGATCATGGAAAGAAACACAAGAATTACTACTAACATGATCAACAAAAGAAGATCCAAAGAGATCGGAATTCAGATTAGAAGTTTAACAGAGATTAAATCATGGTTTGATCATGAATCCTTCAAAAGCTTGCAATGATCATGGTTAAGATCATTGTTCTAGCCTTAAATCCTTAGGATGATCATGAGAACATGTTCGAGAGATGTTTGCAACAGAGAATGCAGCATCTCTTCTACTGTCTCAACTCAAAAAGGAAAGAAAAACAAAGATGGAGGAGAAGAAGAGAGAGTAGACATACCTTTTGATGCAAAAAGAAGAGTTTCGACGAAGATCCGTCAAGAAAACACCAAGGATGCAAGAGAGATGACTTGCAGAGGTCTTTGGTTCGCTCCGCAGAGGGTTTGGAGGCAGCAAATACGAAGTGGACTCGAGATTGGACTTAAATAGAGCAAGAACAACCTAATTGCCAAAGACAGCACTCATTGGTCGAGTGGATTGGTCGACTGGCCCAACGACCAATCAATCGACCAATGCCGACAAAGAAGGCCAAAACAGGGAATTGAAGGTCCGAGATCAAATCCAATCCTAAAGGGGTTTTGCACACAAGTCAAGTGACTTACCTAATAGGTAGAAATGCCTTCAAACCAAGATAGAGAGCACTCCAAGTCCATCAACTAATTAGATCTTCATCAGGATTCGGTTTCCATAAATAGAACCTCATCATCAACTTTCATGGATTCAAAGCCGACACCAAGTCCTCTACTGGGATGGCCCAAAGCTGACTTCTTACTTTACTTCGGGTCATCGGACCTACAAATAACATGGTTTCCGGGTCAAGGTTAGGGCTGGGTTTTACATTCTCCCCCCTTAAAGAAATTTCGTCCCCAAATTGAAAGCGTACCCGTGCTTCCAAAGAGGTAAGGAAACTTCTCCTTCATATCTTCTTCCTTCTCCCAAGAAGCTTCTTCAGGGGGTATGGTTCTTCCACCGAATCTTCACCAAAGGAATGGCGCGATTCCGCACCTGCTTGTCCTTCCTATCCAAGATTTCGGCCGGTTCTTCATCATAGGTCAAATCAGCACTAAGTCCTTCAGTGCTTGCTGCAAAATGTGTTCCGGATTCTCTATGTATTTTCGGAGCATCGAAATATGAAACACATTGTGCACACCAGCAAGAGGCGGAGGTAATGCTAATCGATACGCAACAGGTCCAACCTTTTCCAAAATCTCGAAAGGTCCAATGTAACGAGGGCTAAGCTTTCCCTTAACATTGAATCTCATCACACCCTTCATTGGTGAGACCTTCGAAAGACTTTCTCTCCAACTTGAAATTCCAAATCGGTCCTTCTCTTATCAAAGATAAGATTTCTCTCGATCAAGGCGTACTTAATCCTTTCTCTTATCATATCTACCATAGCACTTGTAGCTTCAATCATCTCAGGACCTAAGACTTTTCTTTCACCTTGCCTCACCAAAGACAAAGGTGTCCTACAAGTACTACCATACAAAGCCTTGAATGGAGCCATGCCTATTGTGGCTTGATAACCGTTGTTATAGGCAAACTCAACCAAAGCTAGGTGTTCATCCCAATTACCACCCATATCCACCACACAAGATCTGAGCATGTCTTCCAATGTCCGAATTGTCCGCTCGCATTGTCCATCGACCGTGGATGATGAGCTGTACTCAAGTTCAATTGGGTTCCCAAGGCCTTCCGCAAACTATTCCAAAACCTTGAGGTGAACCTAGGATCACGATCCGAAACAATACTCAATGGCACACCATGCAGACGAACCACATTATCCACATAAAGCCTGGCTAGCTTATCCGCAGTATGAGTGATCTTCATAGGAATGAAATGGGCTGATTTGGTCAACCTATCAACAATCACCCACACAAGGGTCATTGCCTTTACTTGTCCGAGGCAAGCTAGTCACAAAGTCCATGGAGATATCTTCCCACTTCCAACTAGGAATAGGAAGAGGCTGAAGTAATCCAGATGGAGGTTGTCGAACGGCTTTCACACGTTGGCAAGTCTCACACTTGGCAACAAAATCATCAACATCCGCCTTTAGACCAATCCACCAAAAATGTTCCTTCAAGTCCTTGTACATCTTGGTGCTTCCCGGGTGTACCAAGAAAGACCGACCGGTGTGCTTCCTTCAATATTTCTTTCTTAACTTCTTCGTTTGCAGGCACACACAGCCTTCCTCTAAACAACAAAGCACCATCCATGGATATACCAAAGTCGGGGTCCGACTCAGATTCGAAGAAATCTTCTCAACTTTGATCAAAAACTCTTGATCGAACTCTGCAGAGCAACAATCTTATCTCTAAGACCAGATCTTGCCGTCATGGCAGTAAAGAATAAAATCAGAATTCTCAGAACGATTTCCAAATCAAAACTCTCAATAGAAGACCACAATGGTAAACTCAAAGCATTCAAATCCAAAGTCTTCTTCTGGTTCTTCCTACTAAGAGCATCAGCAACAACATTTGCTTTCCCAGGATGATACCGAATATCACAATCATAATCGGAGACTAGTTCCAACCATCTCCTTTGTCTCATGTTCAACTCCTTTTGGGTAAAGAAGTATTTCAAACTCTTATGATCCGTGAAAATGGCAATCTTCTCACCGTAAAGATAATGTCTCCAAATCTTCAAAGCAAAGACAACGGCGGCAAGTTCTAGATCGTGAGTGGGGTAATTCCGCTCATAATCCTTCAATTGCCGAGAAGCATAGGCTACGACCTTGCCATGTTGCATCAGTACACAACCCAAACCAATCTTTGACGCATCGGTATAAACTGTCATACCACCGGAACTATCGTATAGTCAAAACCGGGGCACTTGTCAATCTATCTTTCAACTCTTGGAAATTCTTCTCACAAAGCGCCGACCAAACAAACTTCTCTTCTTTCCCCGGTCAACTTAGTCATAGGAGCAGCCAACCGAGAAAAGTTCTCAATAAACCTTCGGTAGTAACCCGCCAATCCAAGAAAACTTCTTATTTCCGTTATCGACTTCGGTCTCTCCCAATCAGCCACAACTTGGACTTTTTCAGATCGACACGAATACCTTCGGCTGAAACTACATGACCAAGGAATACCACTCTCTTAAGCCGTAAATCACACTTGCTAAACTTAGCGAACAACTTCTTTTCCCGCAACCTTTGCAAAGTGAAACTTAGATGACTCGCATGCTCTTCTTCGCTCTTCGAATAGATCAAGATGTCATCAATGAAAACAATCACAAACTTATCAAGCACATCATGAAATACTCGGTTCATGAGGTCCATGAACACCGCAGAGCATTGGTCAATCCGAAGGGCATGACTCTAAACTCGTAGTGACCATACCGCGTTCGGAAAGCTGTCTTGAAGATATCACTAGACTTCACTTTCAATTGGTGATATCCGGACCTTAAGTCAATCTTCGAGAACACAATCGCACCCTTCAACCGATCGAAGAGATCATCGATTCTCGGGCAGCGGATATCTATTCTTGATAGTCAACTTATTCAACTCACGGTAGTCGATGCACAAGCGCATACTACCGTCTTTCTTCTTGACGAACAAGACCGGAGCTCCCCAAGGTGACACACTAGGCTGTACGAAACCTCTATCAATGAGCTCATTCAACTGATTTTGCAACTCTTTCAACTCAGTAGGAGCCATCCTATACGGAGCTTTAGATACCGGAGCAGCACCAGGGACGAGATCAATAGAGAATTCGACATCTCTCGTCCGGAGGCACTCCCGATAGATCATCGTGGAAGACATCAACAAAGTCGCAGACAACTCGACTTCGTCGACTCTT
Source organism: Hakea prostrata (assembly GCF_041222555.1). NCBI lineage: Eukaryota > Viridiplantae > Streptophyta > Magnoliopsida > Proteales > Proteaceae > Hakea > Hakea prostrata. The sequence continues at coordinate 12,704,276 of NC_142605.1, forward strand.
TTCTCCACTATACCCTTGCCTTCGCATGAAGCATCATCCACTAGGGCATAGACTTGCATCAAGCAGACATAAAGACCTTCTTACAAACCCTTCTCTTTTCACCCCGAAATTCAAAGACCGGACTTCCACAAATATGGAACTGAATCTTCTTTGAGGAACAAAGGAACACAACTTTGTGGGCCGTCAACCAATCGATTCCCAAAATAACATCGAAGTCCTTCATGTCAAGAATCACAAAATTGGCTTCCAAGTTCTTCTCACCAATCAACACAGACATTTAGATAACCCCTTATCTAGTTTCACAACAGACCAAGAGGGTGTACTAATCAATAAACAACTAGACAACTTCTCAGGGATTAGGTTAGTCTTCTTGATGAATGCAGATGACATGAACGAATGAGATGCACCCGTATCAAATAAGACAAATGCAGAAATAGAAGCGACTAACAATGTACCCGTAATCACATCATGGCTTGGATCCCGCTCAAGATCGAAATACCGAAAACTCTACCAGAGGGAGGAGCAGGAGCACTCTTCACCACCGGGGCAAAGGTCGTCAAGGTGCCGCTTCGGACAGCACGAGCAAAATGACCAGCTTGCTTGGCAAGAGAAGCAAACAAACAGATTGCCGGATCCAACAGGGGTGGCTGCAACAGAGGGCTTCCGAACAAAAGGCCTTGCACTTGCACTTGCACTTGCACTTGCACTTGCCGGTGGTCGGTTTCCGCCATACCGTCTAAACCGGCCGGGCTGCTGAAAACCCGTGTTCCCGACCTACACTCTTAGCCCGAAAGGTAGGAGTGGGGTAGGGTGTAGGTCTCACAAAACGACGGTCATTGCGATCCACCAAACCAGAATTCCTTGATCGCCAAGGCTTTTGCACACGAGCACTTTCCTTCTCTCGTTTCTTCCAACTTCTTCGAGTTCTCGCACCACTTGAGCATAGCTCACTATAGGCCGGATCGTGAGGTAAGCTTTAATGGCAGGGCGCAGTCCTTTGAAGAACTTCTTTGCTTTGGCGAGGTCTTCCTTCAAAGAATCTGAGCAAAGAAATGAAGCTCCTCGAACTTCCGTTGGTACTCCAACACAGACAGAGTTCCTTGAGTCGAATCATAAACTCAGCTTCCTTCGCATCCTTCACCGCCTCGGAAAGTAGTTCATACAAAAAGCCTCTTTGAATAACTCCCAAGTTACAACTCCCGCATGCAAACCTTCCAAAACAGACGAGTGGAGATCCACCATGCATCGCCTTCTTGTTGCAACTTCTCGCTCAAAGAAACAAAATCTTCCGAGCTTCCGAGCATTGCAGATGCTCGGAAAGCCTTCTCCAACTCACGAAGCCACTTGTTAGGAAACAAGGGGTCCTTGGTAACTCCAAGAAAAGTGGGTACTTGCATCTTCGTAAAACTCTCCATCAAAGTAGTATGAGGAGTTCCAACTAAACCTCCCGCATTCAGGATCGCGGCATGAGGATTCACATTAGCACCAGCCCGGGTCTCATTATGCAGTAGTCATGAAACCCACCAACATCCGGTTGAACCGAGCCGCTTGTCGCCGCATCATATTGCCCATAATATTGGCAATATCTCTCGAAACTTCCAACATTCGGGGCACCAGGGATCTCATGAGTACCCCGATCAACATTTGGTATCTCACCACCTCCATGAGGTACTTCACCACCTCCCCGAGGTATTTCACCACCTCCATGACCACCGGATTCACCACGCCCACTTCTCGTAGTAACCATTCTCGCAAAACCGAGAACATCAAAATACCGAATTTCGAAGATTCAACATAAACCACAAGTCCAAATGATTTGAAAACTTAAATCATGCTCAAATATATCCATATAGTCATCAAACAATATTCCATAAGGCAAAAATCACATTTTCCAAAAAATTCAACAGCAAATGAGGTCACCGTGACCATTGGTCGAGTGATTGGTCGAGTGACCCACGACCAATGAGTCGACCAATGAAGACAGAGTAATGCGAAAATTCGCATTATAAGCCTCATTTTCACATTCCAACCTCATTCTAACTTCTTCCAAAGGTGAGAGAGCTCTAGGGAAAATCTCCAAGAGTTCCCACAAGTGTTCTTGAGGTGATTTAGTGCTTCAACAACAACACCACAACACACCATCTTCACAAACAAGGTAAATCTCTCATTCTTTCTTCCATTTTCATCTTCTCATGCTTGCATTTCAATAAAACCATGCTTTACTTGTATCCAATGCTAGAAATCATGCTTAGGAATGCTTAGAAACATATTCCCTAGGTTTTAAACACAATGCCATGCATAGACAACAAGTTTTAACACATTGGTGCTCATCTCGCAAAGTTTTATACCGAAATCGATATCTTTAGAAAAATTTCGTTTTCTCTCAAACCGCTTGAAATTTTCGCACGAGATCAAATGCTACATGCTCAAGATGACATTGTAGATAGGTCCATACAATTTGATTTAACCAATTTCAACTTTTCAAAAATCCAATTTTGACCTAAATTGCAAAATCCCCAAATTTCTTCTTGCTGAATTTTTCGCTTTAATCCAAGTTTTCGATCGATTTTCATCAAAACAACTTCATAGACATGAAATTCCAAGTATTGCGCACATGCTAGTATGTTCAAATCAAATTTCCCCCAAATTTGAAATTTTCCGAAAAATTACGAAAATACCCTTTTGGCTCAAATCTTAAAATAGCACTAATTGGAATTGTCTCTTGTCTCTTTCACGTATACACCATGCAGAGGGGAGGGCGAGGAGGAGGTAGAGGTCGTGGTCGCATCGTAGGTGCTCTTAGGGGCAGAGGTCAGTTCCTTTCGAGCCTAGAGAGGAGGTTAGGAGACCGACATGTTTGACACACCTCAAAGCCGAGTTCCCCGTACGAGGCCTACTTCAGCTATTGTAACATCGAGATGGGACGTCTACTTCACTTACGCCAGCTCGTAGCCTTTAGGATTCGGCAGAGGTTCGACACATTGCAAAGGGACTCATCTCTTCACCGAGGATTTGCCGGTATACCCGGAGCTAGTGAGGTTGTTCTTCAAAGAACCTTACTTACACAGAGGAGGCTCGAGGCCGTGGACATCCACTCAGCACTTGTCCTCGTGGAGCAGTGGTCTTCCAGCACTCAGTATTCGCTTCTCTACCCGGACACCGGCTGAGATCTTGCAGGTTCCTTACTATCCACAAAGCAGCAGTGTGTGGATACCCGCAGGAGCAGATCCGGACAGCCATCCGATGCCGTACGAGCTTCACGAGATATGCTCTACGCTATGGGATAGCCGTCGATGCTTCACACCGTGGACTAGCGGACGGATGACGGGTTCTCGCACGTATTATCGGTCGCATAGTCGGCCGAAACATCATGCCGAAAGCCGGACATCACCATCGGGTCACAAGGATGGAGGCCTTAGTCATCTACCGCATCTACATGGGCTTCGAGATCGATCTCTCCTACATCATTCAGCAGGTCATGCCGGACTTAGTTCTCGCGGCCTAGCATGCGGAACCTTTGCTATGGGAGGCTTCCGACTTTGATCTTCAGCATTTCGGGGTGAGTTTCGAGGATACACCGATGGACACTAGATCACAGGGATACCCCATTGGGACTCGGACCATTCGTCGATGAGACTACATCGCCAGAGAGATCTCCCGGTCCAGCAGGGTGAGGATGATGATGAATCGTAGGATGAGGATCAGGGATCGAGGATGGAGGAGAGGATATCGGTCCCGATAGTGATGATCAGGCCGGAGATGATGCAGATATGCGCGAGGCCGAGCCTCGTGCATCACGAGTTTCCTTCATCACACTTCGAGGTAGGTGGCCCTTCACATGCAGCCCGGAGACTTCAGATCTTGGTGCACAGATGAGATCGATGACTTCCATGCTAGAGAGGATGGAGGTCGACAGAGCAGATGTACGAGAGGATGGAGTCACGACAGATAGGATAGAGCATCGTGACTCAGCCTAGCAGAGGAGTTCGTAGCATACAGAGATCGAGTAGATCACCTAGATAGACTCGTACCTTAGGATTTTCCATTTATGCATTTCAGATGTAATCCTTGTAAAAACTTTTGAAATTAATGAAGTTCATTTTGTTTCTCTTTAATTATTGTATGTTATGCAACTTTCTTTTCCTTGCATTAGTGACATTTGTTCAAGTATAATTATGGTATGTTATTCGTAAATGTTCTCATTATGCCTCAAAGGTCAAGTTTCTAATTCAAGTGTTCTATTATTCACTTCTAAGAGTAGAGGAGTCATTTCAGATCAATGACTCAGAATGTTCAGTTGTTGTCTTTTGTGGTTAGGATCTCCTCGAACCTTGGGCTCGATACCAATCATTCACGCCCTCCCAGCCGGTACCCTATCCGGCATACCCGAGAGTGTGATCCACAGCCCAAGATCGTATCGAGTGATCAACCTCCCACATAAACAATAACATAATCATGAACAATCATAACATGAGTGCGGAAGATAAATCATAGATCCAATAAAGAAAGAATGAATCATAAACGAATCGAATAATAGATATAATCGTAGTATCAAACAGATAAGTAAAGTGAAGCAAAAATCCCACTTTACATCCAAATGAAAAGTAGCTCTAAAAGAATAAACTAGACAAAACCTAATCCCAAGAATAAGTACATTGGGTAACTAAATTGTTCTCCACTTTATAGACAACATCCTTGTAAGTGTAAATCTCATAAATAGCACAAGGACGCTTCCACTCAATGGTCGGACTAAGCATCGTACGGAGCATAACCACTGCGGGATCTTCGTAGTAATTGTGGTAACCGCAATCACCTTCCCCGGAGATATGCCTCTTCGCCTTGCGCTTCTTCATAGGGACCGTCATAGTACTCAAGACTGGCAGGATAGTCTAACAACATTGTACAATAAAGGAATGAGTTTCAAAGAAACTCAAGAAGGCGCTTAAAAATCCATAATAACATAAATGGCAGATTCCGTAACAAACATAAATGCAATATGATATGAGACAAACAATGAATGAATGAATCTAACTCTATGTATGCTGGTCTCTAATGGCGACATGCTTTAAGTCATAGCACCGTACTTCTTTAGGAAAGTCCACTCACATCCTCAACCATTTAAGATATCTTGGATTCTCTCACGGATCATTTCACCGGTCTTGAGCAGCCGATTGGTAATGGGTCCTTCATCCCTCAGACAAACCTTGGCAGGGGGTTAAGTCAACACACTCTCTCACAACCATTTGGTATAAGCACTCGGCGCATGTCGTGGTAAAACCTAGCCAAATGCAAGTCTTCTACTTAGTTACATCAAGTCGATCCAGATACTTCCATTCCTCGTCCCCGACGATCCTTTCCGGTATCCTTCACACTAGAGTCACCGTATCCTATGGCACCAACCAACTCGGACTACGGACTCATCAACCCTATTGATCATCCACATATGGTAAACGGGAAGCTCTCACGTCCTCTCACGGGTTGGTTACCGGTCTTAAGCGCCCGTGAGCCCAAGTCTAACCATATGCAACCCTACCAATAAATGGCCCCCACAATGTGATTCCCGTCCTCTCACGGGTTGGTTACCGGTCTTGAGCGCCCATGAATCCCCATTGCTACCACGGGTCGTTCGGTCTCAATACCCCTCCGATTAGGGTCTGACATAACAGACATCCTAGCCAAACACTACTAGACAATCCTAGATATGTCATCCAACAGCTTTAGGAAGGTGTCCAGAGGGCATCTCCGGAAACATCCCATAATATTCCCGTAGTAGTCCAAGGACAGAAGTGTCGAAAGGACACCTCTCCTTTCCAAACCATACGTAAGCATACACATGCATCAATTCATATCATCACATATATGGTAACTTCATATATGGAAAGAAATCAAGAATTACAATCACTTGTATAACATTGGTAAGTAAATCATACATGAATCAATTTAATATGAATAAGTAATGCTACCGTAATCAAAGTTATGCAACAGTAGTATATCATTGTAAGAATCTAATTTAGGAAACATATTAATGATATTCAAATATAGAAACTAGATTCATGCTATCTATGTAATTAAGGAAATAACCATCCTTACCTTTTATAACTCGCAAAGGAATCCTAAGAAATCAAGTAAGATCTTGGCAAACTTGAGAAGAAGGTCCTAAACAAGTATATACAACATATTAGGAAAGATCCCTAACAGCAAAAGATATCAAAACATCCGAAATGCACCAAATCGGAGTTGTCGTACTCATTGGTCGAGTGGATTGGTCGAGTGGTCCAACCGACCAATCAGCCGACCAATGCATATAGAGCCTATAAAATCAGAGTTTTAAGATATGAAATCCGAATTTGGTGGTTCAAAAGGATACTAATCAAGGGGTAGACTACATCAGTAGTATTCTAACATATAGGGGACCTCAAAACACTAATCAAATCAAGGTATCAAGATCCAAATTAGGAAACAAAAAGTTACCATAATTAACTCAAACATGGATCTTGATGAATTTGAAATAGAAAACAAAGACAAGAGCAACAGGAGGATGGATCATTGCTTTCGGTAATGAAAACATGAAAACATACATAGATCTTCATGGAATAAGGCTTAGAAGCATAAATCTAAATAAGGAAATAAAACCTACCATATATGTAACTATCATGCATCATGAAGAACACATAGTATGGTAGAAGAGAACATCTAGAAATCTATAGATTATGGATCATGGAAAGAAAACACAAGAATTACTACTAACATGATCAACAAAAGAAGATCCAAAGAGATCGAATTCAGATTAGAAGTTTAACAGAGAAGCAGGAAAAAAGAGGGGGAAAATTTCACTTAAAAAATACACCAAAACCCCAAGGATGCAAGAGAGATGACTTGCAGAGGTCTTTGGTCTGCTCCAGAGGGTTTGGAGGCAGCAAATACGAAGTGGACTCGAGATTGGACTTAAATAGAGCAAGAACAACCTAATTGCCAAAGACAAAGACTCATTGGTCGAGTGGATTGGTCGACTGGCCCAACGACCAATCGCCGACCAATGTCGACAAAGAAGGCCAAAACAGGGAATTGAAGGTCCAGATCAAATCCAATCCTAAAGGGGTTTTGCACACAAGTCAAGTGACTTACCTAATAGGTAGAAATGCCTTCAAACCAAGATAGAGAGTACTCCAAGTCCATCAACTAATTAGATCTTCATCAGATTCAGACTACTGATTAATCAGTCTCAATACCCTTCCGAATCGGATCTGATATAACAGGGACATCCTAGCCAAACACCACTAGACAAGCCCTAGGTATGACATACAATAATTCGGGAAAGAGTCAAAGGGCACCATTGGAAATGTCCCATACCACTTCCACTAATGTCCAAGGATAGAAATGTCAAAAGGACATTCCCCAATCCCAAAAATCATACCTAATCAATTATGTTCCCAATTCAGTCATAACATACACAACCGATATTCCATCATATAGAAAGATACATATAAACATGATCAATCGAATATGTAAATGACAAGAATAAGTATTCATACAAGATTAAAGTAATAAGGAAATACATGAACAATGTACTACGATATTTTAAGTATTTACAGTAGTAACATCATACTAAGAAAATATAAGAATGGCAGAAAATCTAAGAAATTCCCAAATTAGAAACTAAGATTCACGCAATCTATGTTAATATTGAAACAAGTGTCCTTAC